>NW_008581374.1:7139-7487 GCF_000691845.1 Merops nubicus
CTTGAGGGGAGAGAGGGCTGAGCAGGGCTGAGCATCTCGTGCCGTGACAGAGGTGACGGGGGCGGTGGTGGCGGTGGCAGCTCAAGCCTTCGAGCCTGACTCCACTCTGGTTAATGGTTTCCTTTGAATCGCTTTCAAGATACCCATCGGGGGAGGCAGGCTGGGCGGCAACAGCCCCTGACGTTTTGTTATGATCCTTTTTCTGTAGTCTCTCTCCAGGCCCCAAGGAGCGCCGAGCGTGGCCCAAGCGCACGCACGCTCCTGCACGCAGAGGAGAAAAACTCCCTGTCTCGTTTCACCCGTGACATGCAGGCAAGGGGAAGGGGCAGGCAGGGTGTGAAAGGACCA
>NW_008581375.1:0-17762 GCF_000691845.1 Merops nubicus
GTAGGTCCGTGGGGCGTGTCTGGGTCCAGGCACAGGTCCCTGGGACCTCACAGGGCTGTACGAGCCGTGACAGGGGCACATCAGCCCGGGAATGGCCGCACAGGTGCGGGTGAGCAGGGCTGCATCAGCACGGGGGCGGGGGCCTGGACAGCTCCGGGGTGCGTGAGCTGTGGCGTTAGTGCCCAGCCCAGACAGGGGTACGTGGGCCACCCCAGAGGCGCATCGGGGAGCAGTGCAGCGGCCGAGGCATGTGCTCCTACACGGTGTTAGGAACAACTGTACATCATAAGCTGTCTCAGTGCACTTTTTGTCCTTTGGCAGATGTCTGAAAGAGGAATAGGAGTGTTGCTTGGCTTTAATTTATAAGCAGCAGTGCTTTGACGTAGATCTGTGAGAAGTAATAATTTGCAGACTCCCCTCACTCTCTCAGGGTTAGATCACTGGACCTGGTGAAGACACACAGGAGGGGACCTGCCTGCACAAAGCATGCTCCTTGTTACGTCCAACTCAGGGGATCAGGTGTTTTTTTGTACTGGGTTACAGCATGCTGTGATACTTTTAGCATGTGCCAGGTGTTAACAGTCACGATGATGCCTGAGGATGTGGCCTAGAAACCTCTGTGGTGGCTGTCCTGCACAGGGGAAATTTCCACTCCGGGTTGATGATCTGTGGCCAGATAAGATAACAGGATGATCACAGTCTGTTCAGAGCAGAGCGTCTGACCCTATCATCAGTGGTGGCCTCCTATGTATGAAAATGCCCCTGAGACAGAGCTGTGGCAGCTCTGCGCTGTGCAAGTGTAAATCTTAAATTAATTCAGACGGCGGAGTCTCGTCTGCTCAGATGGGATCAAAGTGGCTTTTTGGAAATCTTGCTCTTAGCATTTTGCAGGGTACCTCTTGCATTCCTGAAAGTGTAAAGACAAAGACAACCCTTTCCCACAACAGCTTACAGAGATCTGACTTTAATTTTTCTCACATTGTACTGAAAGCAAAAAGCCTTTGCATGTGTTCCTGAAACAAGTAGCGTCCAAAAGTCCGTTTGCAGACAGGAAATGGGTTAGCAGTGCCTGCTAAGCACTCCTCCTGCCTCTGAAGGTGACAAGCGAGTCTCCTGTGTACATCAGAAATCCGAGCTTTGAAAATTTGTTCAGAAGCAGTGAAATATTTCAGTGTGGGAAAAAATGATTCATTGAAATGTTCTGATGAGCTCAGTGCATCACCAGCCCAGACATGGCTGTGAACTAGCACCTCTGGATACGGAGGCATGAAATACAAGTTCAGGCATTGCAAGCACTCCAGAACACTCTGCTTCCGTTCATTCATTATATATACAGTTTATAGTCTAGACCTGAATTAATAAGTGGCTTTGTGACTTACTCAGCATGCTTCTGTCTCTGCTCACAATTCGTGATTTCTCTCAAGTGTGATCAAATTATTTTGACAAGTGTCTCAACTTGTATTTGTGGTTGGGATTCCTACCTTTTCTTAAATTGTGATTTTCTGTGTGATGCTCTATCTGTTCCTTGTGGAAGAGCAGAAAAATCCCTCTCACAGTGCTGTGCATGTTCCCCCAGCCCCAAAACAGGGTTTTACCACCACCCAGAAGCAGGCTGAAAGCATGCTTTTGGCTGTGGGGGAGAGGAGAGCTGTGGTGGCACATCCCCCTGCCAGACCCACAGCCTCAACACCCAGGGGTAATTTGATGGGGGCAGCAGGTCTCAGGGGACGTATGTGGATTAATGTGCAATGGGATAGAGGACTCCAAACTGTGGAAAAGCAGATGCCTCATTCTGCTTCTTGGGGAACAGCTTTCTTAAAGGCCCGTGCTTCCAGATGGAGGTGGACAGGGAACGTCATGGATTACGTCAGAGTTAAATGTTTTCCTGAGGAGTCCTGTTGCTTCCTCCGGGCTGACAGCAGCAGTAAATAAGCCATTGTTTGATGTGGGTGTTCATCCAGGTTCAGACTGTTGCAATTTCTCAGATAAACAGCTCCCTCTGAATTCCTGGAACAGACCCTGGCTAACTTGTTTTAATGTTAGTTGATTTATTTTATTTTATTTTATGTTAAGTTGTTTTCATGGTGTGAGATTGTTCCAGCGCTACTGAAGTTACTGATCGTCTGCCCGTTAGTTTCCTTGGTCTTTGGACCACATCATAGTTTAAAATGAACGAGCAAACTATGTCATTCTGAAATGAGAATTTAGATGAGTGATACTGGGCTGTAACCAAGTGTAGAGTTTCTTGGTGTTTTGAGTTAGTGAATGTGATGAAGTAGTGTAAGTGTAAAGGACCACAACATTTCTTTCAGAAGCAGGGAAATTCAGGATCAGGCATCAAGGTCCAGGAAAATTAGTTGGAAAATATTCCACTTGTCTGGAAAATACCCTAGACACATGCTTGTGTACTGTCTACCTAGTGACAGATCTCTGGACATCACAGCCAGTGTAATGCCACTGTAAATAGCCATATGCCATCAGGAACATAGTACAGAGTGAAGAAGTCATCTTCACCTGCTATTCAGGCACACCTGAGGCAGAGGTGGACAGCCCGTGGCAGCAAAAGGACAGGGAAACGACCTCTGTGCTGTTTTTAATTGCAGTGCTGAAGCCAGGACGTTGCTCTAGAATGCAAAAGATCCCTGCTTGCTTTGACAGAGGCTTTCAGAGAACCACGTACACCAAGGTACTTAAGCAGTGGACCTTGTCTGAATGTGGAACCTCCGTAGGCAGCAGCAGTCAAAGCTCCCATCCAGCCCTGCCTTCAGATTCCCTTTCTGTCTCACTTCAATTTGTTTTATAAGGCCAAATTTTCAGTCGCAACAACTGCTCCGGCTCTTTCTGTCCCTGGCACACCTCATGTAACGGAGCCCAGTGTCCTTACCCAGTCTGCCCGTGTAATTTCAGTCTTTTGTGTCATGCCCAATCTCCTTTTCACCACATTAATTGCTGCTCATTTGAAGGCATAATAACCTTCATTTTGCAATGAATGGCTTGACGTTCCAGGAGGAAAGCTTTTGTACGCTAATGATCTGTTATATGGCCTCTCAGTTTATTATGGTATGTAATGGAAAATAAAAATTAAATATTGTTTGTACTTATCAGCTAATTTAAATACTTCAGTATCTCGGATGTTACATCTTTTCTGCTATTGAATAGTGCTGTAATCTGCATTCAGAAATAGCTCCCTGTAGGTTTAGAAACAGCTCCCTGTATTATTATTTTTTTTTCAACTAGAGCTGGTTTTGTTTGGAAGAAGTGCCATCTAGGAATTAAAAAATGCAGAATTTATTCAAGAAGGATAGTTTCTTTTCCTTCCCTTCTTGCCTCAGTTATTTATCTGTGCTGTGAAAATAACCAAGCCTCCACTGAGTCGTGTTATTTGGAGAGCACTTTTGAGATGCTTGTCAGGAAGATGCATTACAAGTGGAAAATACTGTGTGTTTATTACAAGGAAAAGCCCTTGCAAAGCAGAAGTAAGTCACTTTGGTCAGTTTGTAATTTACAGAGAGTTTTACTGGATTGCAGTGGGCTTTTACATAAGGAAAATGTGCCTGTCGGAGTTCTCGTAGTGGAGATCAGAATGGACTCTCTGAATTTGATTCAGTCCTTAGGTAGATTTCTGGGGCTGCACCTTCCATGAACGAGGGCTGAGCTGCAGCCACTGCCTGTGGACTTTGCCTGGGTTATGGCATTTGGTGCTCACTGTCTGAAATCCTGTAGCCCAAGCATCCCCTGCAGAACTTGGTGGCCAGTGTTGTGATCATAAGATTCACTTCACCACTTCTAGTCAGGTATGTAAAGTGTCTGTAGGCAAAGACCTGCCAGCAGAGGCAGCTGGATCTGAACGAGGATGGTGTGTACAGTGATAGCATGCCAGGGCTGGGTGCACTGTGTGGTACAAAGGGTGGCTGTCCTCCTGTGCTTTCTCGTCCCACTCCTTCCCACCCGTAGATCATGTCTGTGTTTGAGGTGCTTGTCTGGATTGCCAGATGATGAGGTATGGAAGCCACAGGCTTTCGCCCTGCCAACCTCTCCCATTCCCTCCTCAGCCTGGAGATGCAAGACCTGAATCTTCTTAGCTGACTCCTTGGTTTCACTGCTGTGCTGCGGTGAATCTTCTTGTTATTTCACAGATTAAGGCAGAACATCCAAGATAGAAAGTCTCTTTTTTTTCCCAGTACAGTCTACTAAGATGTAGCAAGATAAGTGTCATCACTGGTTTTCTTGAGTTAGTTCTCTGGTTGGAATAAATTAATAGCAGCATGAGGAAGCCAGCTTTCACCAGGAGTATTGAAGATATCTCTGTGAATGCTGAGATAACCTCCCTTTCTAAGACTTTTTCCTCTGTTAATATATCTTCAGAATAAATCATACGGTATGTTGTAATAAGGTGAAATTTCTACAGTTAGTATTGCTGCTCAGCTGTTTCAAATCTGGTCCAAGAGATGGCTTGAGGCTTTTTCTCTCTCTCTCTAGGAGTGCTCTCCATATGCAGCTCACTTGTACGACGCCGAGGATCCCTCCACCCCTGTACGGACAATACCAGGACTTTGCCAGGACTATTGCCTGCAAGTGTGGCACAAGTGCCGCTCCATTTTTCGCTTTCTCTCTGCAGACCGAGAGTTAATTGCACTGGAGAACAACGCGGCAAAATTCTGCCAGTACCTGTCCTTGGAGGACACGGACTACTGCTTTCCACACCTGCTGGCTAACCAGAACCTTAACCAAAACCTGGGGTTAGTGACCGCCGGGGCGGAGGGTTGTCTCCAGCTCTGCCTCATGGAGGTTGCCAACGGGCTGCGCAATCCTGTGGCGATGGTGCACGCCAATGACGGCACCCACAGGTTCTTCGTTGCGGAGCAGGTGGGCCTGGTGTGGACCTACCTCCCCGACCGGTCCAGGCTCCAGAAGCCCTTTCTGAACATCAGCAAAGCCGTACTTACCTCACCTTGGGAAGGGGACGAGAGAGGTTTTCTAGGTATTGTCTTCCATCCTAAATTCAAATTTAATGGTAAAGTCTATGTCTACTATTCAGTTGAAGTTCATTATGAAGAGAGAATACGAATCAGTGAGTTCAGAATTTCTCCTGCTGACATGAATGCTTTGGACCACGGTTCTGAAAGGTATTGTACATGCATTTCTCTGGCAAATGTATTTGAGATCTCAGAGGGCAGCTTGTGCATTTTTAAAGGCTGTTCGTGAATGTGACTTCCTTAGCTTAATATTTTTCTTGCATTCCAGCTTGGTAGCAAGTTAGCCCAAGTCCATGTCTAGTATACTGAGACAGAATATGCTTGTTCTCCGTGGATGAACTGCAAGTGCTCAGGGATAAAACATTTGCATTTCTCAGTTCTGGCATGTCGAAAGACTTAACCGAACATGGATTAAACAGTTAGTATTTGGGGATTTTTTTATTTTAAATATCCTAATTATTACCCTTTACAATAGATTTCTCCAAAGCATGAGTGAAATCCTTTCCAAAGCCAAATATTTCCAAAATAAGTGTAAACAAACTCAGTGTTATGGGACCAAAGATGGATTTGGCCCCACGTTTCTTTACCTGAATGGCAACTCAACCCTGTGATATTACAAATTTAGTAACAGATTAAATGAAATGCAAACCATTGTGCTATTAGTGAGTGCATTTTGATTGGAAATGCCATTGGTTTGAGTCTGATCCTGCAGCTGATCCACATTAGTATGCACAGATAATGAGAGGTTTGTTTGTGGAGACAATCTATAGATTTATAACCTGATGCAGGACCACGTAATAGAACCACTGTTAACAGACCCTTGAATATTATTTTAAGATTTTTGCTTTGTTACATGGATTATATTAGGGCTTTCCAAATAATCAGCAGTGGATGATTCTAGCTCTAAAAGGCACGTAGGCTAATGGTAGAAAGGGGATGGTGGTTTATAAAGCAATTATGGCAATTCAGTGTGAGCAGCTCTCACACTGCTCTCTAATGACAGGGAAAGGGAATTGAAATGTGGTCTTCAGGAAAGCGAGTCAGGAGCTTAAACCTGCACATGTCAGGGCCCATGAGATGTCTTGTTTAAAAATCCTCAGGCTCTACATTTGCAACATTTTCTGTGCTTATTTAGCTCATGGTTAGTATGACAAAAGCTTAAGAAAACAAAATTGTGGTCCTGTTGTGCTTGTGTAGGCACGATGCCCAATGACTCCATCCTGAGATGCTGCCCAAGAGGCAGCTTCAGCCAACACATGGTGTGCGTTGCCTTAGCAGAAGGGCGTGTATCTGTCCACAGACATATGTCTGTGTTTTGGTTTTTTCCATCTTTGGGAGGTTGTGGAGGATTTCCCTTTGGGTCTACACGGATCCTACCTCACTCGTGCTGCTGGCTGGAGTCAATGCGCTCATGCACATTTACCTTCTCTCAGAGGTGGTGACATTTAACAGCGGGTGACAATAATTACATAGTTGGATTCCTTCCCACAATTTACAGTCTGATCACAAGCTGTCACTACTTTCAGAAGGGGGAAAAAAACCTTGCTAAAAATGAGGTGGCATAAGTGATTATTATAAATTTGTTTTTGCAGCTATTAAGAGGCACTGTCAGCACAAAATCTGGACTTTTCTTAGAAGATGGAGTAAAATAAATTTCAGTTATACCTGGGAACCTCCACTGCATGTATTTCTGCCTTTACTATTCTGTAAAGTTATACTTTATATATTTCACCCTTTTCATAATAAGAAAGGGATGCCAAGTGCATAAAATAAACAGATATGAGTAAGAGGGAGTTTGAGTTTTAAATGAAGGTAAAGATTGTTGGTACGGCTTTGAATAACCTTTGTCAAAGTGTTAGTTTGCTGGTGGGGCAAATTTTAACCACTCCTTAAACTCAGAAAGTCTTGTGTATATAATTATTATTTAAGGATTCTTTTCTCTTTAAGAATTTAACTATTCCTTAATGTTTGCAAAACTTTAGGTTCACTTCAGAAGCGCCTGTCGGGATTGTGCCAAATGCTGTACAGAGGCACAGATGGACTGGAGTCCTTTCTCTTGCAGTTCAAATTGGATTTAAGTTGAGATGCCTTTACTTAAAAAAAATAATTAAAAAAGGAGTTTAACAAGGAGGAAGGAAGAATCAGAGGAAAAGTATAATTAACTAAAAGGTTATTCTGTCATGTGATTTCTCAGATTTTCTTTATTACACAATTTGGTGTTTCTGTAATCTGGAAAATATGATGGCATTATTGAAAGTTAGAAAATCACCTATGCCCAAGCAAAATTCAGTAAGGTGGGTATGGAGGAATTTGCTTAGGGCTTGTGCAGTAGGTAATGCCTCCTCCCTATTTTCACTTAGGATAATCCTGGAGATAGAAGAACCTGCTTCCAACCATAACGGAGGAGAGCTGCTCTTTGGAGATGACGGGTATCTCTATATATTTACTGGAGATGGAGGCATGGCTGGGGATCCCTTTGGGACCTTTGGAAACGCCCAGAACAAGTAAGAGCAGACCCATCCCTACAGCAGCTCCAAGCCACTAGCCTGTGGGGCAGCAGCTCATGGGAAGTCAGTGTCACCTGAAGGCTGTTGGGTGGTCCAAGGCAAATGAAATCATCTTGAAATGGTTGGGTCGGTTTGTTTGTGTGTGTGTGTGTTGTTTTTTTTTTTTTTTTTTTTTTTTTATAAATGGTGAAAGACTAACCTTTTCCAAAACAGAAGGAATGAAACCCTAGACTCTCCAAAAACTGCATCTCTAATGTTTAACCAAGGTCTAGTTTTCTTTTTTGTTCTTTTTTTTTCTTTTATTTTTTTTCCCTTTTTCCTTTTTTTTTTTTCCTTTTTTTTCTAATACAGATCAACCCTGCTGGGCAAAGTGCTGCGGATCGATGTGAACAACAACGACCGCGGGCCCCTGTACCGGATCCCTCCCGACAACCCTTTTGTGAGCGACCCCCAGGCTCGCCCTGAGGTCTATGCCTACGGCGTGAGAAACATGTGGCGCTGCTCCTTCGACCGGGGCGAGCCCGGCAGCCAGGCGGGGCGGGGGCGGCTCTTCTGCGGGGACGTGGGGCAGAACAAGTACGAAGAGATCGACATCGTCGAGAAGGGGAAAAACTACGGCTGGAGGGCGAGGGAAGGGTTCAGCTGTTACGACAAGAAGCTTTGTGCCAATGCCTCCATGGGTAAATAGATGTGCTCCCTAGATTACCTGTGCCTCCCACGGTGCAGTTTTCTGCACTGTCCTTCTTATTTCCTGCCTTCAAAGCTTGGCTGCCTAGTGGAAAACATACATTTCTGAGATGAAAATCTATACTGTCTCAGTCTAGAGGGGAACTGACTTAGGGGTAAATATTGAAAGTCCAGATGTTACTGTTTTTGAGGAAGGAGGAAACTGAAACATACTAGCTGTTGTTTTATAGGTGATCTGTGTTGTTAGTCAAAGTGCTTGGTGATTCTGTGTTTTAGTGGTGCAATTCCATCTTTTCCACATAAAATAAGCTTTCCTGTAGAAGTGAGAAAAATTTGGAGCAAATGCATTTTTCTTCATAACTTACAAGTAGTGTCCTCATTTAAACAGAAAGAAACTTAGTGTGTAAGCTGGCTAACCAGTGTGCAGACTGCCTGCTTTGTAGGTAGCTGAATGTACAGTGTGGTTTTGGTTCTTTTAGCTATGCCAAAAAGGAAGACCTTAAGTTTCTTTGTTTTGTTTTGTTTTTTTAACCTGGATACAGGGTGTTTGCTGGCTGGTTAAATTCCGGTGCATGTGTGAAGTCAGAGTGTTGTGTTGCGAGGTCTGATGCAGATGACATCTTATGCTGGAGCATCTCCCCAGAGATCTAGGGGGGCCATGGGCTGACATTGATTTGCACTAGCTGAGATTCTGGGGTTTATTTTCTCTTCCGTGTTCTATGTGTTGCTATGTAACTTCCTTCCTTTTATTAACTTAGCTACAAGTACAGTGGTAGTGATTAAGTGTTCTTTATAAAAATTTTGAGAACAAGGAGCAGATTTTTTGCACTGCCTTTGCTGAAGCAGTTGTCAGAGAACCTGTTTAACACTCTTCTGTGTGACAGCACCTGCACGAGTGTTCATGGCAGGCTCTTTACTGAGGTCTCTAGGGATTTGGAACAATTTCTGATCCTTCTAGAGACCATTTTGTTAGAACAGTGAAATGTCACAACTCCTTGAAAATGATAAGTGCAGCTGAAGTGTAGAAACTCCTGCTTTAAATGAGATGCCCTTGGTGCAAGTTCTTCACTGGCAGAGCTGCTGGCTTTGCTACTTGGGGCATCTGCTACGTGGGCAGGGAGAAAGGCCCACCTAAGAGGAGGGGTGGGTACCACAAAGAGGTAACCTCTAACCCAAGAGTTTCAAGAGAAAGGGGAAGAAGTATCCAGTGGAGACCCTCAAAATCAGGGTATTTCCTTCTGTTTTGCTCTGTCATGTGTTTTAACTTGCATTTTTCAGTACATCTTGTCTTGATGGACCCTTTCAGGTTAAGCTCCCCTGTCTCAGAGAAACAAGCTATTCACACTGACACCTGACATATTTTTTCATCAGTGCCTGCAATCTGGAGTTACTCGTCTCCTTTTTTCCCCTTTCACCACTGAAACAAAGCTGCATTGGACAAACATCTCCTGCAATTTCATAGCAAAACCAGCCAGGCTGTTTAGGAATGGCCCAGAAGCAGCACTTCTGGTTGTGGTGGGAGAAGAAGGGCTCAGGAGAATGGTGAGATGCCTGGGAGAGAGAGAGCACTCAGGCTTATCAGGCATTCAGCTTATATGGTGTTTGAAACACTGAGCAGTCTCTCTGAGCTGACTTGTCCTTGGTTAGCTCAGCCAGCGAGGCAGGGCAATCAAACGTGGTTCTGAAAAGGTGAACACCAAACTAAGTATGACTCGGTCAGCACTCCATTTAATTACAAGTTGCTCAAGTCAACCTGATGGTATCGCGCTAGTCTCAGAGCTATGTAGACAGAGAGCTGTTGTGCACCGTGTGTAGAAGAAAGCAAGGCACGGGTGTGCTCTCCCCTGCAGATGATGTGCTTCCGATATACGCCTATCCACACGCCGTGGGGAAGTCCGTTACGGGAGGCTACGTCTACCGGGGCTGCGAGTTTCCAAACTTGAATGGCCTGTACATATTTGGTGATTTTATGAGTGGGTAAGTAAATTCTTCAGATGCTTACTAAACTGTACCCCCAGCCAGAGTCCTCCAGTGCTCCTGAGCTGCCTGCTGGTGCTCCTGCAGTGTACAGCTGAGAATATCTGCTGCTTGCTGGT
The DNA here is from genome assembly GCF_000691845.1 of Merops nubicus. Taxonomy (NCBI): domain Eukaryota; kingdom Metazoa; phylum Chordata; class Aves; order Coraciiformes; family Meropidae; genus Merops; species Merops nubicus. The sequence continues at coordinate 10,267 of NW_008581375.1, forward strand.
TGTCGGTGCTGGGCGAAGCCTGACTGCTCATTGCAGAGGGGTCCCGTGGCATGTTTTATATAACCTTTATTGCATGGTGCTGTGTAGGAATGGGATCTTTGCATTCCAGCAGCCCTCAATGTCACTGAGTCACATTGTGCCGTTACAAATAAAGGGGCAATTATATGATGTTCATTTAAAGTCCTGGAAGTGGTATAAAAAAGCATTTGAATACATCCTAAAAAAACCCCACCACTCTGATGCAGGGTCTCCAGACACTGAAGATACTGAAAGAAAAAAAAAAATACCATCTGGCAGTGAGTCTGCTGCAGGCCTGTGATGAGGGAAGTGTGAGACCACCTTGTTTTCTCCCCACCTCCTCTGCCTTTGGTGTAACTGCATCTCCCAGGACTCTCACATGCAGCCCCACCACCACCTGCCCTGGATGATGGTCCTGGCTGGAGGAGCAAGTCCACAGAGCTGCAGTAAAGCCAGGCACTCTGTGTCTTGGGCAGCCCCCTTGCAGCAGATAGTCTGATATCCCTTCAAATCTCCCCTATTGGTTTTCCATGTGGTTGTGTTGCCCCTGAAAGACAAGGTGTTGTGGGGGCATAGAATATCTTTGTTTTAATATTAGCATTCTTCTGTTTTTCAGTGGTGCTGCAGTCCCTATTGCCGCTAATGTGGGTCAGAAGCATTAAACATCCTTTCAGGTGTCCTCATTCATGCTCGTAAATCATCTTTTTGGTTGTGTTGTGGAAATGTTCTTTTTCCTTGCAGACGCCTGATGTCTTTGAAGGAGGATGGTGCTAGTGGGGAGTGGCAGTACACTGAAATCTGCATGGGAACGGGGCAGACGTGCATGTTCCCTGGTCTTATCAATAACTATTACCAGTACATCATCTCCTTTGCTGAAGATGAAGCGGGTAATCTTTTAACTTTGTGTCACACTGAATGGCATGCTGTGGTTTCTCTTTGGAGCAAAACACCAGAGAATGGGTCAGAGGGCTCCTGGGAGGCAGCGGGTGGTGGGGAGGAAGAGCACGAGTCTGTCAGTACTTCAGATGCCCATGCATGAGATTCCAGCATCTCTCAAATATCAAACCCAAGTTACAATCCTATTTTTGAGGCCAGCGTGCCACGCAGAGCCTGCAGGGGCAATTGAAGAGGCAGTTCCCTGCAGGACTGAGGCTGGGTGTGCTGCTGCTTGCAAACCTACCTTCTGGAGCGACAGGGAACTGGGAGGGGCAAACGCCATAAAGCACAGCTTAGAAAAGGAACCTCATTCTTCACGTTGCCTGCTGTGTGTTTTCTCACAAGTTCATCACACAGGTTATTTTCACAAGCTTTTCTTCACTGAAGCATTTGTTTTTTGGGGTTGTTGCTCTGATGAATGTTAATCAGCTGGTGCAGTGGATGTGTTTATGCTGTGGGGACACCTCTTTTTTGGGCTCACTGCACAGCCATTGTAAGGCCAGCAGCCCCATCCCCTGGCAGCTGAATGTGTCGGGGACACCCCAGGCACTGTGCTATCTCTGGGGGGTACACATGTGATAGCCTGTGTGCTTCACAGCCTGAGCGTCCCTCTTTCTGCCTGATAATTCCCAGGAAGGAGAGTGGGATGTGGAGCACATCACTGCACTGCAAGATGCAGTGCCAGGTGCTTCCCATCCCTCTTTAGATCAAGGCTGTCTCTGGCCCGTGGTTAATGGAGACCACCAGAAAAAGGAAGAAACTCGCCAGGGGTGACCGAGGTGGCTCATTTCTGCCCTAGGAGAATTCAGTGAAGCTTGGCCTGTGGTAGAGCAGGAGAACAAAGAGGAGGAGAAGGGAGGCTCAGCAGCTAGCAGGAGCTGCTGCCAACTGCCCACATTTTCCTTTGTCCACTCTGACCCCCTGTGTGAAGCTTTTTACCCATCCCCCATGAGGTACCCATAGGATAACCAAAGAGATCTATCTTACTCTCTCTAAAAAGATCTTATTTGCCTCTTTTTCTTCCTTTTTTTTTTTTTTTTAAGTACTGCAAATTTATTTTTTCCTCTAGCTCTCTGGTCCTTTTCATTTTGCCACTAAAGCACTTGAGCTGGGAGAAGAGAAAAGAGAGTGCTGGTGAGACTGCTTATGCCAGCCTCTCTTGCATGACAGGAGGAAAGGGATGGAAATGCAGTTAAGAGAAAATACCTGAAATACATGGTGATGGAAATTGTCTGGCTGAAGTTCGAGAACTTTCCCATGTGACCTGACAGAGCTGTGATGAACCTCAATGCCTTTTTCATGAGTTACATCTCACTTTATGACTGTGCTAGAGAAAACAAAATTGAAATCTTGTTCTGTAGGTCACCTCTGAGGAGTGGTCACCCAAAAGAGAAGAAGATGGTGTGAACAGTCTTAATTTCCTCTCATTTTGTTTTGACAAAAGGAATTCAGGGTTTCACTATTTTGTGTAAGTGAAGTTAAAGGGGCAGATCAGACTGAGATGACAGCTTAAGTCTGGGCAGCTGACCATGCAGCGGGAATTTGTCAAAATAGTATTTCATGACAATATGTAAAAGCTCCCACTCAGTAAGAGTATTTTATGTTGCTGGACTGCAGATGAATGCTCCTGACAAACCCAAGCCTGCATTTTCTTCTCCCATAACCAGTTCTCTATGCTGGTCCTGGGTTTCCTGTTGCTCCCTGTCCTGTGATGCAGAGTTAATGCACTTGTGCTTTACAGGACAGAAGCTCCACGGAGAGTTTTCATAGCTGTTTTTTTTTTTTTTTTCCCCAGGGGAACTTTACTTTATGTCTACTGGTGTACCAAGTGCCACAGCTCCCAACGGAGTGGTGTACAAAGTGGTGGACACCTCTAGGTATGAGACGTTCTTGTTGCCAAGCCAAAATGTGGTGCAGTGTGTCCAGGTGTGGATGTGATGAATGATGAGTCTCCTACCTTGGAGACTTTAAGACCCATCTGGATGTGTTCCTGTGTGACCTGCCCTAGACTAGATGGTTCTGCTCTGGCAGGGGGGTTGGACTTGATGATGTCTGGAGGTCCCTTCCAACCCCTAACATTCTGTGGTTCTGTGATATGTTGACTAACCAGCTCTTCTGAGAGGGAGCCTATGCTGCTTAGTGATCACCAACTTGTTATGGAGCTTGTCAGTGTTATGTGGGTTGGGAAATTTGTGCCTGAAAGCTAAACCAGTATTTTATGGGTGGCTTGTCTTTCTCACAAAAAATTTCTCTAGATTCCTGCACAAAAGGAGGCAGTTTTTCTAAAGGTGTTTATTCTCAGTTCATCTCCATCCTTTGCAGTTGGCTGCATCTCCCCTAAGAGCCCCATTCCCAGGCAGCTGCAGCCAAAGCTCACCCAGCATGACCTGCAGTGCTTTCTTGGGCAAACCAGAAATGAATGGCAAAATGCACGTTCTTTTTGTGTTTCAAAGAGTAAAATGGCTTGAACAAAGAAATAAGACCATTGTTACACCTTCTGGACCTCACATGCATGTACCTGAGACTGGGCAAGGCAGGGGACAGCTTGTGTTTTATGGGAAGACTTACAGCTGTTTTTTCCATCTTCTCGTTTTTTTAAGCATTGCTATTATTGGCTAAACAGCAAAGTACTTTCAGCCAGAGATGTAGAGTGTGTCTTTTGTAGCTTTTTTTTAATGGATTAAATTTACAGCTTTATTTTGATCCAAACCACTCGTCTGGTTTTATGTTGGAACCAGAGCCCGAAGTTAAACAGCCCCCAGAGCTGCCATGTGGTTTCTTCCGCCTTTCCTCTGTCAGAAGCATTTTCCATTATCTAACACACTGGAGGAGTTCCTGTAAACTGTGTATTAAGAGACTGGTGTTACACAACCTTTGCAAAAATAAAGAAAGCAGAAGTCAAAATCAAGTCACAAGTTTAAGTTTAAAAAGAAGTTTCTTTCATGTGTAGGGTATAGAAAAAACTCCCAGAAGAATTCATAAAAGTAGGGAGCATCCCTGTGTCAGTTGAGAGTGAAGCTCTTTGACTTCCACAGAAGTTCAGGTTCAAACAATCCTAATTACAAACGAGTTACACCCTCCAAATGCAGACATCAAGCATCTTTGACCCAGTCTGAAAACCTCTGAAGAGGCCTGTGGGTTAACAAGACAGCTGTTGTAGGAAAAAGTGATGATGAACAGGATGTAACTTCTCAGAAGTGAGATACACCTCCAGAGCAAACAAATTTGTGTAAAAATAATACATCATCCTAAGAGGGAGCCTCCATAGGAGATACTTAGAGCTCTTGTTTGAAACAAATGCATTTTTGGTACTACTTTTGTAGTTGTTAGTCTGTTGTTTGGGCTTTATGTATGAATAATAGTTTGTTGTTTTGCTTCTCTGAAGACAGCCTGAAAACCTGTGTACACATGACCTTTATGTCAGATGTTCAACAGATAGTCAAGTTTTGTAATTTTTGTTTTCTGTTTGCTTAAGCTTTTTCTGTAATGCTTGAACCTGCCAGTGGTTTATTTCCTCAATGGATTCAGCAATGGCAAGTGAGAACACAGCCAGAGGACCTCACTGCCTTGTGAATATTTGGACTTCGATCAATGGAGATATGTGATTGTTTAATTAAGTTTTCTACTGTAAGAGATTACTTGGATCATTTAAACAGACATTTCTTCTTTCCTACTGAGTACTACATTCACAGGAAGATGGGAAGCAAAGGCTCACAAGGCCGAGGGAAAGGAATTAATTGTGCACTGTATGTGTCCCTTTTTTGCAGGAGAGCACCACCCGGAGAATGCCAAGTCGAGCCGTTGCCAGTGAGAGTAAAAAGCAAGCGCACCCCGTTTGTTCCAAAGGAGAGTAAGTGTCACTCTTGCTGTTTATTCTTGGTGCATGTTGGCTGGCAGTTAATACAAACCCTATCACACTATCTCTGTGTGCCTGGAGAACACCCAGAACTTCACTCTTCATAGTATCCTCAAAACTAATTCTTACCAGCTGTTTGGGATCTGAAGAGTTGGTTCAAATAAAGTATAAGGTCTTTCCTCTCTCCTGGCTGTGTGAAATCTTCTCTGTAGTTCATTTTCCCTTGTCCATGCTACATTGTACCAATATTGTCACCAACTTGTTTTTGCCTGTAGCTGTCTCTGTACGGAGACGCTATGTGCAATGCTGCTTTACAGGGATAAGGGATTTTTTACACTGCCTTCAGGTTAGGAGGAGCACTTCAGAGGCTGATGGACATCATGGCTAAAGGGTTGAGAAATATCTCATTGAGCAAGATGAGAGCTGAGTTCTTAGTTGGGAGAAAATATGGGGTGAGAAAACCCACCCCAAAAAGCTCCCAAAAGAATCGGTGTGATCAGCCATTCAAGTGAACTTTAGGCTTATCCAGACCCTCCGGGGCTTTTTAATTGCTTCAGACTGAATGAAGTATTGTACTGCTCAAGCTCGAGTAGTCAATGATGGAGCTGAACTTGAAGCAAGCCAAGTAGTATTTATGTTAAGTGCAAAAAGCTAAATACACTATTAGGATCTCAAAATTAGATTAGGCAGCATCACATTTCTTTTCCCCTGTGCATTTTGTTTACACATGTAAATACCAAGGCAATATTCTAACAGATTTGCCATTAAGTTAATATTACTGCAGGAACTCTAGTGTCAGAATACTTTTATTTAAATTTTAAATACATTAATCATATTATACTGCATTTGAGTCATTGACAGCTCCTATAGCTTTGACTTCAGGGAGGAGTAAGGGCACTCAGCACCCTGCAAGATGGAGTCTTTAAGATGGAACAAGATCTGAGGCTAATTATTGACTGTTGACATGCCTGAGCACTCACCAGAAACATTGTCTTCAGAAACATTCTCCTTTGCCAGATGTGCATGGTTTCCAAACATCAGTAACTTGGTTCATGTTCAACCAGTTTTGTCCTTCTGCATTTTTCTCTATGCAAGTCCAAAGTTCAGATTTTTTTAAACTGTAAACAAACCCAAAAGATTTAGTTATACATATAAGTTATCATCATAAATTAAAACCCAGAAATGGTGGAGTGATTTTGCTAAGTGTCTCAGGAACTAAATTCATTTTTAGGTGAAAACCAAGCATGAAAATTTTGATTCAGAATCATGCAAAGCAGGACACCTAGCTGTAAATGTTTTCCTGTTTCGGTTAGTGTTTAAGGTGAATGTATCAGAGTTGCCAAGGCATGCAGCTTGCATTAGCTGGATGACTGCATTTGTTGCAAGTGTATTTACTAAATACCTTGACAAAGAGTAATATATACTAACAACTTGATTCAGTGAGGTGAAAAGCACTCCAGCTGACCTTTACCTTTCATGCAGTCCTACTTACTATATGAGTTTGAGGGTTTTTAAGCGCTTTGCCAGACCAGCCTCCAGCAACTGAGGTGTGCACAGATAAGGCTTTCGTACCTATTTCTTGCCTTGAGAACCTCAGCTTCCAAAGAAAGGAAATATTTTCATGTCACAAGTACAATTCTTCTCCAAAGAGTGTTATTTGGAAAAACTAGACCATTGCAAGGGTTTGTCTCTTGGGCATGATAGCTATTAAGCACAAATAAGACAGTCGTATTTTTCGTCACCTCCGTACTACAGAGAAAATGATGAATGAGAATGGATAAATCTAGGATATAATTAAAAAAGTTGTGATGTTTTTGCAGACATCCCAGCTCAGTTGATTGTTATTCTGAGAAATTCTGAATCGCTTCCTTCTGACAAGTTAAAACTTATTTTTAAGCTAAAAATAGAGCCCATGTGAATAAGCAAGTCCAGTAATGCATGGAAACTGTGACAGCAAAGAATTTTGAGCTCTTTGGAGTTCAAGGCTCTTTTTTTTGTTTCCGTAAGGAAGAAAAACCCCAACCGCAAATCCCACTTTATGTGTTGTCCTGGCAACTCTGTTCTTTTTGCACATTCCAGTTGCCAGAGAGAATTGATTTTGAATGTTCCTGATTTCAGCTCCTCTGAATAAAGCATCTGGCGCAGGGGGGAGGCCGACACTCTCGGTCTGGTAACAATCCAATCACTGGTAATGAAAAGAAAAGCAGAAATAGTGCCTGACTTTAAAATGCTTTCAGCAGGGGAGAAGGGTATGGTGGGGAACTCCTCTTCTGGCAGCGAGTCTCCAGCGCCCACCCTTCAATAGCCGGGTTGAATGAAGCTTTGCTAATAAACTGCTTGGAGTTTCCTTCTTGGGAGAGGCTTACTTGCTGGCATTAAGCCCTGCAGTCCTCTCTGCTCACTAAAAGCAGCCCTGAGGAAATATTGGCTCACCAGGAGTGTTGTCGCTTCTCAGCAGGCTCGAGTAAGCAAATTTCCAGGAAACGGGTCAAAAAATCAGCGCTGATTCATATGGTATTGAATCCCTATAAGTAAGGATTTATAAGTATTGTCCATAGTATTGTCCAGTAAGTACTGTATTGTCCACAGAGTGGCAGACTGACGATTTCCTGGGCTTGTCCCCCAACAGAGTTTATTATGAAGACGCCAGCGCCACGTCCCCGACCGAGGGCCCCGGGCGAGGCCC
>NW_008581376.1:0-734 GCF_000691845.1 Merops nubicus
CTTTACGTTAGTTTCCTTATATCACAGCAACTTATATAATGGCTAGTTTGATTAATGACTAACCTAAAGACCAATTTCCTAAAAGCTTACATAGTTATTTTATACAGTATTATGGGCACCAAAAACTGTCTACATTTAGCCTATATTTGTGGCTAAATTATAGCAGTTACTCTATTACCCAATGACTCTTCCCCAGCTGAGAAGGAGAATCAGGTAAAGAAAAGGATGCTGCCCCAAATCTGGGTTCTTTACCTAGTGTGCAAGCCAATAACACAGAGCAGAGGTAAGCTAAGTTTATTTCATTGATGCTCATGAATAGGTGCCTGTCCTAAGACAGCACACGCTAGCTCAAGAAATTTCTATATTTATACACTTATGACACTTGGAAATACATATTCATTGTTTTTTATTGATTGGATCCAAGTTCCTTGCTTCTTATTTAAATTAGCACACAAGCTTCATTGTCTTCTTCCATTGTTTTGAGTAGATAGTATTATTGGGGTAGGCGGTCCAAGTCAGTGGTCACAATCTCCCCCTACCAACTTTTTGCCTACTTCCTCCCCAATCTTGGCAGTTCTGCATGGTTTGCTAACCAAACCCACAGCTCATCATTCTTAACTTCTGTTTCTGATGGACAATGGGCTTTAAGAAGAATATTCCTAGTAGTTTCTAAATCTAGTTTTAGAGTAATCATGTCAAAACAGATGTCTGCTAAAGGAGCAGGAGCAATTCCA
>NW_008581377.1:0-209 GCF_000691845.1 Merops nubicus
GTGGGGCTACTGGGAACTTCTGTTATTTCAGGAGATGTTTCTTTAGAAACCAGTCTCTCTCTTTAGTATTGCAGTGGGTGTCTTAATTCTCCTTGGGCCGTTCAATGTTCCTTTTGGTTTATGCATATTTTTAAAAATGGTAGAAATGCTGGGGTTTACATACTGATGCAAGTGAAATCTCAGAGCCAATTGGCGGTCTCTGCAAAGTG
>NW_008581377.1:588-855 GCF_000691845.1 Merops nubicus
CTTAAAATTGTCCAATGGTGTGTACTCCACTACTTCCCTGGGGAGATTATTCCAATGGCTGATTGTCTTTGCGAAAAAATTTTCCTCTTGTGCCTCATAGGAATCTCCCCAGGAATGACTTGTACCCATTACCCCTTGTCTTTTCCATGCGATTCCTTGTAAAATGAGTCTTCGTCTTCTTTGTAGGCATCTTTTAAATACTGGAACATAGTGAGAAGGTCTCCCCGAAGCCTTCTTTTATGAAGGCTGAACAAACCCTGTTCTCTC
>NW_008581378.1:0-63344 GCF_000691845.1 Merops nubicus
TATATATATTTAATTACTCGTTTGGTCTTGAAAGGTTTAGCATTGATATGTTGGTGATGGGATCCAAATGCTTCGTTAATTATGCTAATTGTAGGTAGTAAAACAATTATGCTCTAAATAATATATTCTGCCTTGTAGATTGTTCTTTCAGCTCTGAAGGTATGTGTAGGTTTAGAAACAAGTCTAGTTAAAAAAAACCACTTTTTTTTCTTTATGGCATAATATGTATTTGTGAATTCCCAGCAGAATAAAACCTATGGAATAGTTTTCTTTTCTGAAACACTGAAGGTGGATTTTTATTTTTTTTTTTTTTCCTCAGGTGAAGAGTTTACCTTCTTGAAGGACCTTTCTGATATGGCAACTACTGAAGAAAGTCATTATGTTCTCAATATTGCTAATTCTCTCTATGTGCAGAATGGATATCATATCAGTGACAAATTTCTGCAGTTGGTGAAAAAATACTTTAAAGCTGAAGTAGAGAATATAGATTTCAGCCAAAGTGCAGCTGTAGCTACCCACATCAATAAGTGGGTGGAGAATCATACAAATAGTAAGCCCACGTGATTCTTTTCTATACTTCCTGCAGTGTTTGTGTTTCCAAAGCTGTACAGTGTTGTTGAGTTGTTGCCTTGGCTTTTATCTCTTCCTTTTGAGACCAAGTATCTCCTCTGATAAAAGAATTCTTGTGTCAGCTTTTTGTGAAATTATATATATTTTTTTCCCTGTGCAGGAGTGATCTGTCTTAAGTAATATTATCCATTCCTTATCATATAGTATTATCTGTCTGAATATTTTTTCCACTGTCTTACTGTCTTAAATTACCTATAATATTCATTGAAGGAGAATGTTTTTGTGGTAGGAGTTTTAATAGTATTTTAATACTGATTTTGGTTATTAAATTACAAAAAGAATAAGTACTGTTGCTAACTGCAGAAAAATTGTCTGCAAAAAAAAAAAAATTATATGCCTATGCTTTGGATGTGTGGAGTTTTCAAGGAACTCATAGTTACAAGGTACTGAGAAACAGACTACTAAGGAATACAAAAGATAATGTTGAACCACAGAATCAGACCCTGTAATGTAATCTTTTCCAATGTGAGAAAAATAGATAGCATGTTGAGAGAGTAGTTCATTTTAGGAAGACTGTCAACAGTGTTTCACAACAAAAAATTTACAGCAGGGGAGTAAGCACAAAATGACTGTTGTAAATATATTCAGATCTGCATGATGTAGTGCTTGCTTCGCTTGTGGAATCCCGAAGATGGGACATTTTTCTGGATACGTGCAGAGTCTCAAGGTATGGGAGTCAAGTTAGACCCTGTTGTGGCAATCAAAGCATAATCTCATTCTAGTTTACCTGGCACACTCTGGAGGTTGATATTTTAAGAGTAATTCAGCAGGGATCTGGCTTTGACATGAGTTGTCATTGTAAATTTGGAGGTATCAGAATCCTTTGTAAGGAATTAACACATCACCACGTAGTCTGAGCGTTTAAGAATCTGTAGTGCTTTACGGCAATGTATGGCACCAAACTGGAAAAACACCTCATATAATGCTGCTGTTCCATGTTGGAAATGTATAGTTTTTCCAAGGGAAAACGAGAGCTAATAAATTCATAATAAATTCTTCTCTTTATCTCCAGCGACAGGAATAGAGGGAATGTAAGTGATGCAGCAGATAGCAGAGTGTTTTCAGAGAAACAGGGTGTCTCCCTGAAGGAAAGGTAAAATTCTTTTAGAAGGAACAGCAAGTTCTCCTGCTTAACACCTGCCCCAGGAGCTGGCAGAGGCTGTAATTGCCCTGGAAGGAGCTGTGCAGAGCTAACAAAGGAGCTGTGGGTCTCTTTGCATTAGGTTGCGATAGTAACAGTCTCTCGGCCTAGTCCCTGACCACTAAATCTTGTTCCCTCCTGCCTGCCAGCTCTGACAGAGGAGACTCATTTTCTCATTAGAAAAGGGGTACAAGACAGGCAGCTTTCCAGTTCCAGCATGTTAAGTGTGATGGTAGGCTCGGCACAAAAAACAGAACTGTCGAAGGTTTCCCTGGCCAGAAAAATCCTTAATGTTATGTTAGTGTGTTAAGAAGATGTGGCTAAAAAATATAAGGAACCAAATAAATAATGGAAAAACTGGAATTGTATTCCTTCTTCATTTTTCTCTTTTCCCACCATGGCGAGTGAGTATGGCAGTATTGGTCACATCTCATTTTTAGGAACATTCTAGATACAGTGAAGTACAAACAGCAGCCCATAAGAAATACTACCCCATGATACAGAAATTTCACACCAGTTAGTCAGTGTCATATGCTTCAGAAAGCAGAATTAATTTATATTTTAAACCGTGGATTAAGAAGTAAAAATCAGACTGAGGAATGTGTTTACTTTAACACCTTGTACTGCAATGTCAGTCAAAAATAGAATTGGGCAGGAAAGCTGTCTGAAGTAGGCTGTAATTCTTCAAAAATAGTGACAAATCTGGTCAGTGCACCAAATTTAACAACCTCAAAATTATTTTGTTGGCAAGCAAGCCATTTAAGATGAGATAAAGCAGGTAACAGACTGTAGTCAGATGTAAATTACTTACTTAGGAGTAGGAGCAAAGCAGCTGCCATGCTCAGCTGATGTAGCTCCCATGAACAGAGCAGATGCTAGATAGTTTTTTCTCTTCATTTTCAAGAGCTAATGCCCGTGGAACAAATGCTGTGAATTCATATGGGGTTTTTTTGTTTAGTCCTTACTCTGAAGTCAGTCAGATTTTACTGAACCAGAATATTTCCTTCAGAATTGTCCCAGGTGAAATTCCAACAGGTATACCTGTAATACAATTTAAGCTACTATTTTAAGTGCTTTTTTGGGTCTGAGGCAGAGTTCTGACCTTAAGACAATAGTACTGAACTCTATTATAGCACCAGTGTAAACGTTCCTTGTGTGACCCGTTTTCCACTTGGTTTTATTGTGGGGTGTTTTAAGTAGTGATCAAGAAACAGTTGACTAACACGTACGTGATGGAAGGGCTTATACGCCTCCAGTGTGATTTAGGTTTACAAAACGCTGGCAGTTTAATTTGAAATTTAATGAAACATCAGAACTGGAAATGACGTGTTAGCACAGCTTTTTATTTTCTTGAATTTTTCAAGCTGTCTTAAGTTTTGATTTAATGCTCAACTTGACATGCAGACTGACAGTTGGTTTTCCTCTTAGATATGATCAAAGATTTTGTGTCTTCGAGAGATTTTGGTGCTCTAACTCATTTGGCTCTCATCAACGCCATCTACTTTAAAGGCAGTTGGAAATCACAGTTCAGACCTGAAAATACAAGAACTTTTTCTTTTACTAAAGATGATGAAAGCGAAGTGCAGATTCCAATGATGTACCAGCAGGGAGAATTTTATTATGGTGAGTTAGAGCTTTAGAAATTTAAAGCTAATAAGTCTTCCCTTAATAGGTTTTGTTGCAGCAATACTCATTTGTATTGTTGTCTGTTCTTTCTCCTAGAATTTTAAATGTGGTGTTTGTCCAATGAAGAGACTCTGATTTCAGTATCTTTTCGTAATGTGTGCTTGTCTATTATAAATAGCTAGCAACATTTATAATGACCTCTTTCTTGATTACTTTTTTTAGATCTGTGCTGCCACATGGTGGATATCAAGATGTTTATCCATTACATCTAACCTCTTTACAACTCTTGAGCTAGTCCTGCTTCTCACTGAGATATTTTTCTTGTCCTGTGCTAATTATTAAAATTAATATAGTTTGTTCATTACTGTTGTAATACCCTAAGGAAGGTAAAATAGAGGTGCTTTGAACAGCAGAGCTAATAAGCGTTTTTAGCTTGAGCTTGAACGCTCATGTGGGAGAACCCACATGAATGGCTAGCATTGACAGTATTTCACTCAGTCCCATCATGGAAAAATTATTTCTCCTGAATACAAAATCTCTGCCTGGTTCCATGTGTTGGCAGCTTCAACAGCTTCCAGACTTCTCTCTGTCTGACCAGGGGAAGCTGGGTAATAGGTTCAGACTTGCAGTTATCTGCGAGCTGTGTGATTGCATCAGCTTGTATTCTTTGAGAAAGCAGATGTAAGCCTCAAATCCTATCATAAAGGAACCAATATAAATTTTTTTACGGAACACAATGAAGTGGGTCATTTTTAGTTCCAATATCTTGTAAACACTGCCTAGTATTAGCTTTCTATTTTTACCCTATCTCCAGTGCAGACAAAAGAAAATACTTGTAATAGCTTTTGTTGCTGTTGTTTTTCTTTTGTAGGAGAGTTCAGTGACGGCTCCAATGAAGCAGGCGGTATATATCAAGTTCTGGAAATACCCTATGAGGGAGATGAGATTAGTATGATGATCGTTCTTTCCAGGCAGGAAGTTCCTCTGGTCACATTGGAACCACTGGTCAAAGCCTCACTGATTAACGAATGGGCTAATTCTGTAAAGAAGCAAAAAGTGGAAGTGTATCTACCAAGGTGAGAATATGTTCCTGTGCCACCAGAAGGGGGAAGAGTGCATTCAAATTGAGTAGAGTAGGTAAAGACTTGAACATCTTGATCAAGTCTGCAGTTCTGTAGCACCCACATGAAGGCTGCATTGACAAGAAAACCCAGGGGCTGTGTGGGGTGCAGAATGAAGGTGGTTTGAACACCAGATGAGCACTGGGTTTGCATCCCTCTCACATATGAGCTCCAGAAGGAGAATTTCATCGTCAGGAATAGAGCCGCTCTGAATGATGTTCTGAGTATTGCAGAACTCATTATGGAGAAGTTCAATTTAGGCAGGAGCCATAGAAATATTACAAGTCTGAATTAACAAAACCTAAAATGTTTCATATACCTCCTAGTTATATTTCTGCCTGCTGTTAATTTAAAAAACTCTAATAGTGTTTGTCTGTACAGACACGAGTGGTTGACTGTTGAGAGGTAATTCCAGTCAATTTGTGTCTTTTGTCTTTTTTCCTAGCTGTAATAAATGCTAGGGTGTTTTTTTTTTCCTTAGAGAAGCAATAAAATAACAAGACATTATTACCAGGAGGGATGAAACTTCAGTCAATTCATTTGTAGACATAAGCTGTGTGTGCTCAGTGGCATATTTGCTCACATACACCTCTTAGTTATCTTTCCTACAATGCTGTTTCATCTACCTTCAAATATTTTTCATGCTTGCCCTGCACTCAACATAGTAACAGAGTTGTTTACTACTAAATGTCACTAATAATGTATAGTTGGATCATGATGTCCTTCAAGTGATTCATAATGACTTCATTGAAGTATGTATATAACAATATGGCACAAGTTTGATGTGAATCGCTTGTACTTACTCTGCTTGTGTGGCACTGTGCAGCGGGTACACGGCAGCAGGAAAAAAGATTACAGTGGATCCTTTTAATCATTAAATAGCTCTTTGTTTTCAGGTGACTCGGAGATTTGAGGTGGTTGTATTTCACATGTAAAGAGAAGGGCAAGAATCCCTGCAGTTCATCAGCTTCCTTTCCAAAGCAACAACAGCTTTCAAGAAGCTAACTGCAGCTGAGCTCAGTAAAACAGGGCTAGCCAGGGTAAATTAGGTTGAGATGGACTAGTGTTGCCAGCATGCCTTGATTCCAGCTCGAGATGGAATTCCAATTCTCTTCAATGCTGTTACACTTGGAGTCAGAGTGGCGAGAAAACAGCAGCATTTTGGGGTTTGTTTTCTCTGCCCCATAGTAAGAGTTCTCTTTTTTTAGTAGCATTTCCTTTGAAGAGCAGCAAAGAGCTGCATTGCAGGTACAACCTACTGTACACTATTCCTGTGGTATTTTTTTTTCCTTTTTATCTTTTGGAGCTTCAGGTCCCATGAGCTTTAATATTAACAGTCCACTAAGATGCAGGGGAGGGGTGTTTCTCGTAGGCCGTTACTCCTGCAGTCTTGGGCAAACCTTACCTCGAGTTTAACGAGAAGTAAAATACAAGGATTCTTCCATCCCTTGAGCTTTTCTTTTCTGACAAGAGCATTTCACAGCCTGTGTATCAGGTACTGAAATTCCAAAATTTAGAGGCTTAGACATCTAAAGTTAAATACATGAATGACATAAAAAACATTAGTTATGCTTGACTTGGGTGAAGTTTGTAGAAGTAGGTTTGGGTTTTGTTTGTATTTAACCAAAAGCAGAGACTGCAGGATTCTCTGTAGCCCAGTTCTCAGACAGGAGTTTGGGGCCTAGGTTTTGTATGGCCATAAAAGGTTCTTATTTATTCCATCCTCAGGCTAGTTGTCATGCCTGTAGCTCTTATCTAAGAACCTCAAATAACTTGGGTAAACACTTGTTAGTTAAGGCCATAAAAAGGCAGAACAGGTACAACCAGGTGCTGATTACCTTCAGAATTTTCAGATTATAAAAGATAACTATCATGAGCTTGAAATTCCATGTAGTAATACTGTAGTTTCCGTACAAAAATTCCAAAGATTAATTGCCTGCTCCGGAGGTATTGGATTTCTGATAGGGATTCAGAGGTGATCTACAGGATTTTATCAATGCTCTAAATAAACACTTCATAAATATTGTATGCTCTGACTCAGAAAGGCATGTTATGAAATGTGGCCTGCAGGCTCTGTCCTCTGAGAAATTGAAAGTAGCACTGGAATAAAATTAAATTTTTATATACTGAAAGATGCTATCCAATTATAAAGTGAACATTTTTTAAACTTACACATTTGTAGTAGGACCTGAATGACTAGCCAAAACAGAGTTAATCACAACTTTCCAATTTCTGTTGGCATTATCTCTGTGCAAATGAAATTGTGTATTATTCCTCTTAATAGCAAAGGAGAGATTGGTACAGAATCGTTAAATTATACTTTCTCATTTTCATTTTCAAATCATTGTTTCCAGCTTAACCCAGACTGAAGTGATCAACATTTTAATCCACTTTTTGCATAGGAATGAAACAGACCATGAATCTAATTTACCACGCTGTCTCTCTGACATAAATTATTTGAAGAGCATAGGAGGAACTAGTACCTAATAACAGTGCTACAGTCTGCAGATCTTCTCCTAAGGATTGTTCCAGTATGCCTCCCTCTCTGTAATAACATCCTTGCTTTTTAAGGTATTTAAAATCTAAAAAAAAAAATGCCTCAGACAGTGTTGAAATGATTTTTTTTTTTTTTTTAGAGAAGGCTGTTTCCTCTCACAAAAAAAAAATCACCGAAACCCAACCAAATTCCTGCAAAAACCTAAAAAACCCAACAAAACAACCCCAAAGCAAAAAAAAAAAAAGACATTTTCTTTTTTTTAATGTGTTCTTAGGAGTCCCCTTTTTATGAAGAATAGGCCAATGCTGATTGTTTTTGAGATACAGTAACAGAAGAGGCATCCAACTGTCCACTGGAATACATACTTAGCCAACTTCTGCAGCCCATGTTAAGCCCTGGATAGAAGGACCTTGCCAGGGAAGGAACCATAACCTGCCTTGCTTCCCTGGTCAGAGCAGCTGTATGGGCTTATTTGTTGGTTTTGGCTGTTAGTGGGGTTTTCAGTTACGTGCTTGGTTGTTTTCAGGCTATTAAATCATGCAGGCTGGTTCTAGCACCTCAGGACAACCTAGGTGAGATTCCAACTGATATGTTGGAGTTGATATCAGCTGGCAGCTCTGTGCTATAGGCTGCTTGCTAGGTTAAAATAGTGATTCGGATCCTGAGGGCCTTACCTTCAAGCAAGAATCTTGATGATTTCAAGCAATGGAGCCATCCTTTGTTTGCTTTTTGTTCTGCAGAATTTCAGGTGTTAGAGCCAATCTGAAAACCTGGAGTTTCTCACTTTTGCTCACTCAGAACTCTTAGTAATGTTGGAAATTATAGCCTTTGGGATGAATCATACTAGGCTGTAGTTCACTTCTGTTGTATAACTAGGAGGTGTACCCTAAAACTTCTTGATTCTGCAGATCCTTAGTGTCTAAGGACTTCATGAAAAATTCAGCATTTTAGAAGGGTTGCACAGCATCATAAAATCTGAAGCCATCTTTTCTTCTGTTTCAAAGTCTGTAAAATAAAAGAAAGATGGCCTGGCACGGTATGTTAAAGTTAATGCTCTATACAAAACCTAAAGGTTCAGACACATAACTAAGGAGACTGTTGATGACATAAATGCATCATTTTAAGTGTAATCCTTGTGCAAGTTTTATCTATGACGTAAATATCGTCATTCCATGCTAAACCATCTAGGGAATTTATTCTTAGTTTCTCAATCTAATTCTACTTCCTAAGCATCTCATTCTGTTGTTTATTTCATGTGAGAGACATCCAGAATCAGTGGAAATCCAGAATTTTTGTTCAGCCCTTTGGGCTACATTTACTTGTAGGGAGTAGAAAGACTTTACAAATGAACATTGTAAATAAGTGTAGAGCTAACTCATATTTTCACTTCTCCTTGTCTTTGGCTAATAGCTGATAGGCAAGAGTCACTAGCCCTTATTGGTACCTTTCTGCTCAGTGCCTTCTCAGGTGGTCTGTAGAAGCATATATCCATGAGCATGTGGGTCGGTGAACCTCCTAGAGCTGCTCAAGTACAGAAGCTCTCCTCTTGACTCAACAGACCAGGCTTTCTCCTCCGATCCTGTGTTGAAAATACCACATCTTTGCTTCAGTGTCTTTCTCAGACTTCTCTTTGTGATTTTTAGTGCTCCCAGTTGCAACTATGCCATGTCTTCTGATACTGAAGTATTGAAATTGATTTTTTTTTTCATTGTATTTTTAGCGTCAGAAGCACATAAAAGACTGTGGGGAAAAAAAATATGACCATCTGGATCATTCTATGCGGCAAACACTGCAAATAACCATATGTCAGGGCTAGTATCATGTAACTCGGTGTTTCCAAAGTCTGGAAGTACTGCAAATGCCTGGCTTGGGAAATGAGATTGAGTGTCTCTCTGTGTTCTAGGTTGTCAGCTTTGATTTTCAATACCTATATCACTGTCTGTAAAGAATGCAGAGAAATCCACATATGACTGGAGGATAAGTCATACCGAATGTTTACGTCTGATTGCATAGCCTGAAAATAAATTTCCAAGTGTAAAGCAGCCCTATTTTTGAAAAGAGGGTAGTTCTGATGTCAGCTAAAATATTTGAAATATCACTAATAGCTTAGCTGTAACTCTCACTGACCTTCAGAGCATGTGAGAAAGGAGAGGAGAGATTATTCTGAACAGTACCTAACTTTTTTTACCATATGACAAAACTAAAAGGGGAGAAGGGAAGTAATTAGTTTTAATTTTGTGAATAGATAGTTTGGTATTTACACAGCTAATGTGGTATTTTCAGTCTACTTTATTTGTCATAAAGCAGGAACTCCTTTCTAAAGATACTGTAGAGACCTTCACTCATCCACCTGTATTTGTCTTTCCAGAGGTTTCAGTCAGGTTATAACCTCAATCCAGTAGTTAAGTGACTCTTGCTATCCTTCATGGAGATGTTCTTTAGCAGTATAACCAATCAACTTGTTTGCATTTTCTTTTTTTAGATGCATATTCAGCTGAGACTTTACAAGTTTAGTTGGTTTTTTTGTTTGTTTGTTTGTTTGTTGTTTTTTTTTTCCCCAAAAACATCTCCCAAACCTCTTTTGTGATTAGTATGCAAAAGCATCTTTTGTCATGCTTGCTTTCTGGGTCACAATTCATCACTTAGCTGATAAGTGGGATTTCTGTCTAGTGGTCCAGAGACTTAAACCCACCTGATTTCCATTTATATCTTACAGTGATTCTCTGCAGTTGGTAAAAATACTTTTTTGCAGTTTTTTCTTATTTGTGACCTCAAATTTTGCTTTTCATGCAGATTTTTCTTGCCCTATCCTGATATACCTTACTAGTTTGACATCACTAGTTAATAGCTAAATTGTCTTGAAAGCTTGATATATCAAATACTAACTGCACTAAAATGAAAGTGGAAAGGGAAAAATACACCACTCTGAAATTTTTAGAAAATGCATTTTAACATTTATTTGCCTTTTCTGCATATTTGTAAGGTAGGTACAATTGGGTGTGTTTTTCAAAATGTTAGTTTTACTATAGAAGGAAATATTTCTGGATTTATTCAGTGTGCACAGACAGGACCTCTGTATTATTGAGGTCTAATTAACTCTAGCATTAGGAATTCAGTCTCAATTATTTCTTGGCGTTTTTACTGAGGTCTCTAAACCAGAGCTGGACATATTTCACGAGTGTGTAGTGAGAGTAAAACTGCTCTGTAGTTTCAGAGCCTAGAAGGCAGCAAAATTTGAATGGATGAGCAACTTGTAGTAGACTTGTCATTTGGCTTGAAGCTAAAATTGTGCATAAGGTCCTGCAAGCTCCCTGACTCTGTAGTTTTGATGTGAGTGTTCACAGCTTTCTAAGAGGAGAACTAAAAAAAAAAAAAGCTAACAGGACACATTTCCATTTCCTAAAATATAATTGGCTGTTTTCAGGTCATCTGGTATGTGTACCTACATCTCATTCATTGAGATAATGCCGCCTGTTATTTTATTTAGAAATGCCCAACTGACTGATGTAGAACATGACAGAACACCAGGAGAGGCTTCTTCCAGTATATGTCTTCGTTGGTCTTTCCTGATTCTTTTGAGAGCTGCCTAAACAATAAAATCACAAGAATCAGTCCTGTTTTCATTCCAGGCATATCCTGGAATTCACCTGACCAGGGTACATGAACAATTGCAGTGCCACCAGTGATTTATCCATTCCAAACTATCTTCAGATCTTACTTTAACTTGCATAAAATTCTTCTCTGAGTACTAATACCTATTCCACTATAGATTTTTGGCTTCTAATGGCATTTCTAAGGTTGTTATCAATGCAGATTGTGTATTTTCCTTACGCTGTGTAAATGTTTTTGGGGAGGAAGATCTGCTCAGCTCTTATCCGGTTTCCTTTCGATGTCCAGATTATTCTTTTTCAAGTTGCCAAGGCTTGTACATGCTGAGGTATCATACAGTTTGGCTCATCAGCTT
Organism: Merops nubicus; assembly: GCF_000691845.1. NCBI lineage: Eukaryota > Metazoa > Chordata > Aves > Coraciiformes > Meropidae > Merops > Merops nubicus. Next base: position 10,980 of record NW_008581378.1, read on the forward strand.
TCTCTGCTCAGTGTTCTGGGCTATACTTTCTGCTGAAAAGAGCATGTTTTTCCATGTAGCTGGGGAAGTTTAATCCTGAAAAAGGAAGTCACACAGAAGCATGTATTATTTGGTTCTAGTACAGATAAGACCCATATACTAAGGACTGCAGAGTATCTGCAGAGTTATTTCTGACTGACTGGCGTGCTGAAGAAACTGTTGCAACACCTGATGGACTTAATATTTTGTGTTGTATAGTTATAACTAATCACTGTCAGCATAATGTAAATCACCATTAATTTGGTCTTTCTACAGAAAACCCATAACTCACCCATATCAAACATTATAATTAGTCTCTTGTGTTTGTCTGTAGACTTTGAGGTATTTTCTGGTTGGGGCTGCCATTCTTATTGTTACTCTGATATTTCCTCAGCTCTGTGTATGATCAGAAACAGACTAAAAGGACTTGAGTGTTTGTGTTGGGTTTTTTTGTTTGTTTGATTGTTTGGGTCTTGTTTGTTTGTTTTTGTTTGTTTGTTTTTTTCTTTTTACTGTCGCCCAGCATAGCTTTTATAATGTTTTAAAAGCAGTCTTTGTAAATGGAACAAGCTTTTGCCCAAAATCTTGCCATTAGGGTAAATCCTGATTTGTCCTTCCAGCACAGTAACATAGCCTGGAACATGGCTTTGCAAGCTAACCCTGAAACCCTGCCAGGTTATACTCACATGTGCTTTTGGGCTAACAACTATTTGTTTTCCCCGTTCTTTACTCACAATCAAAACCCAATTAAAATTTTGCCACCAGAGTAATTAGAAGCTGAGTCAGAAATGCTTTATATTCATGTTCATAACTGCTGGTCTTTGTTTATGCTGTCTAAATAAAAATTGAGTATCTTTCCTACTCCTGCTTTGCCAACAGCGGACTGTGACGTTTGTGCTGTCCTTTGCCTTATTTGATCCTCTTTTCTAGTATGCCTACAATTAAATTCTGTTTTTATAGTAAAACTTCTGAATAAAAAATAAGCATTTACTTTCGCTACCGCATAATTTTCAGCTGGTTTTGGTCAGGGACTGTACCTATCATTAGCATATTTTTGATTGCTTCTACATTAGAAGAAAAAATCCAGCTGTGAGAGTAAATTTAATTTTTAAGCATTTTTGTAGGTGTCACTATCCTGGGCTACTAGCGCCGAATCTCCTACTTTACATTATTTACCTCACTGTTTCAGTTGTCATTACCAAGTAATTTTAACCTGCTAATAGCAGTAAGTACTGCGTATATCTAAACTCTTTGTAATTTTCTGTTACGTTCTCCAGGTTCACAGTAGAACAGGAAATTGATCTGAAAGATGTCTGGAGAGGTCTCGGAATTACAGAGCTGTTTAGCAGTAGTGCTGACCTCACTGGGATGTCTGGTAAGAAGTTCTTATGTAGTCTCTCAAAGTATATGAGCAAGTACTAAAATTACTTAAAGATAACCAAGGAGATTTTCATGTGGGTATATGGAAAACAAAACAAAACAAACTCCACCTGCTAGCAATTTTTTGACCCTTTGTCATTTTTGCTTTGTGCAAGAGCGTGCTCAATATATAGGAGCAGGGGAGAAATCCATCAGGATGTGTGTGCAGAGTGGGAGATTTTTGCCCTGGAAAAGTTAACTCTGAGTTTCAGAACTGGATCTCATTAGAAATGTAAAGAAAGTGGCAGATCCATGTTAGAGAAAGACATGGGTTCAGTGCCTTGATGGCAAATAGGATTCACACAAGAGGGTTGTCATCTTTTATCTCCAAAGTCTATTTGTTCACAGCGTTAAGGGCATTAAGCTGTTGTACAATTAGTCATCTCCCAAGGTATCTGCTTTGTAAAAGCAGCCCGGGAAAGAAAGAGTTCTGAGTTACCAGCAATTTAGCCACATATGCTGCTTGCCTCCTACAATACGTTGCCAACGCTTCACTTTCAGAAGTTGAAATATTCAATACATTTAGAAATTCAGGTAGAAATGAGATATTTATGCTTTTAATACCTCCTAAAAGGTATTGAAGTGCCAGAAAAGATAGTTGAGTCATCTTTGCCTGAGAAATTATTTATTTTTGTGTAACAAAAGTAGCCAAGTGATCAGCATATTTAGTATGATCTAGCTAGACCCGAATTTTGGCAAGCCCAATAGTTTCATGTCTAGAAGCATGTACCAGTGTGAGCTTGCTGTTGTAGTTACTGCCTAATCAGCCAGGTAGGTCCTTAGCTGGTGGGAAATACCGGCTCTTAATGGTCTGTTTCTGGAAGCAATCACACCCATGTGGTTTATTCAAAATAGAGGTAATGAAAGTGGAGCGTCCTCTAAAATGTACAGCAGAAATGTTTGCCATGTTCATGTTCTTTTCACTTTTGCTAAGTTTGCAATACTGTTTATAGAGTCTCACATAGCTTATTCCACTGTTTTGCCACTTTCACTTTTCTAGAGAAATTGTAGGAAAACCTACGAGTTAGGTAATGTGAAAAGAACTTTAATAAATGAAAAATCCCCCTTTAAAGAATTTTTCTGGAGAAAGACCATAAATTTTCTCAAAGAGAAGTAAGTTTTCCAATATATTCTGGTCCATATGTGTAAAAATATTTACTTGAGAACAAGTACCAAGGAGAATAGAAAATACATAGGAGAAATTAAACCACAAAGGCGGTGCTTGAGTCTTACTTAAATCTAGGCACAACTCACCTATATGTTGAGGACTAATTCTGTGGTCAACAGGCCAGCAGAAAGACTGGAACATAAATGTGGTCTAATCCATGTAGCTAATGATTTTTCTGAAGTTTTCTATCTTTGACAATTATACTGTGCAAAATCAAAAAAACATTTTTTTCATTTTTGCATTTCTCTGCTGTTTAAAGATTAACTTGTTTATTAAATAAAGTAGAGCAGTGTAGAGAGAGAGAGTTCATGAGTCTTATTGTAACATTCTGCCCTTTCACTGAAAAGGGCGTTTCCCACCAGTTGGTGAAAAAAGTCTTTCATAAATTATGAATAAGAAAATGTTTTGGAAAAAAATGTCTTTAAGGAAAACCCTGCTCTTGAGGCTATGGAGAAGAAATTTTCAGTGATTAAAATATGGTTCTTATTTCTAATTTTCACAATATAGAATATGGGGGAGAAGGAAGGGGAAAAAAAATAAGAAAAGTGTTGAAAAGTTGCTTTTATAAATCCCTGCATAGTATGTCAGGTAACAGAGAAGTTGAAGCAAGATGTTCACGTGCATCTCAGTGTCAGCCCTCTGGAAAATTTGTCACTTCATGAAAACTTAGAAGCAGATGTTTGCTGAAAATATTTGTCTGGACATTTTTAATTTAGGAAGATAAAATAATAAAAGAAATTGAAGGAGGCTTTTGAGAAATTCTGTTGCATTTAAAAATACTCTCCTCCCCCTCTCCTGTTGCTCTTGCTTTTGGATTATTGTCAAGGAAAGTCTTCAGCAATTTCAACAACAGCCCAAATCCTACACTGAGATCCAGGCACAGATTGTTGAGTTCAGCGAAATCATCTATGTGGGTTTAGTGGCTATAAATCAAATTGCAGGATTACAGACTTATTTTTCAATATTTAGAATTTTTTTTGCTTTTTGTACTCAATCTCAAAAATGGAAGTAGATGAGTCAGCTTTACCTCCCGGGATGTCTAGATTGTGAGCAACCAAAGTGTTCATCCAGATGCACATTTTAAATGTTACCCTCTTGCAGAATTTAAGTTCTTTGCCAATTAACACAGGTGAGTAGGAGGACATTTTTATTTGGCTGTCTAGTTGCATGTATTCTGACTGTAGCTTTCAGCAAAAGACTTTGACAGGTTTTACTCACATCTCTGATTCCACTGGGTGTTCAAAATAATCTTGAAAAAATTTCTTGGTATTTGGGATTTTATAATTTACACAGTGCATAAACTTGCTACTCGACTATTTTGGCACCACTTAGGATTTACCCTTGAATTAGTTTCTGTACTAAAATTACCCTTCTTTTTCAAGTTATTATATTTCTTTCTGTTGTATAATGCCTTAAATGGCAAGAGCTTTTCATCTCAAGGTGACCTGCGTTTCAGTGAGCAGTAAAGTGATCTTAATGACTTACTTTAACAATATAGTTAGAGGTGCATCAGTCCAGTATATGGCTCTTCCAAGTCTTGACTGAGGTAGGTATAATTTTTCTGGGATAACCTAAGCTAGAAAAGCCCATAAACCTGCATGCTTTTTAAAAATGAAACTTGCAGAGCAACCAGTTGGCAGCTCTGAGTAGGAGTTTGGAAGCATATGGAGTGTAATGACAAATGAAGTGTGATGCTATCAGAGTCATGTACATTAGAAATAAGTTTCAGATTACTCCCACACACTAATGGTTGTCTAGGGTAGGGTCCTGCAGAAAGCCTAAGCTTTGATACCAGCTCTCCATGGGAGTTTGCTGAGATGCCAACAATGAAGTCTTGTTGATTCTTAGGAAAACCCAGTTTCAAAGAAGCTACTACAGAAAAAATGTGATAGCACTCAGCTAAGAACTTCCTTATCCACAGGGAAAGCCATAAAGGAAGATTGTATAATGATGACAATGAGTATGGTGTTGAAGTGTCCTAGTCAGTGATTTGACAGTCACAAAACAAGAGACAAAGACAAGACTACCTGAACACTCAGTGACAATGTTATCCTTCCATACAAAAATATATTCACTCACTTCAGGGAGTGATGAATGAGACGGATGTGATAGTGGGAATATAGAGAAAAGTCCCAGAGGAAGTAAACTGGGCTGTGGAATTTCTCCTTTCACCATCCAAGGACAAAGATATCCAATAAAGTGAAAAGCAACAAATTGAAAACAAATAGAAACTACTTCTCCTATGGAAAGAAAACTCAAATCTTTGCTGGGTGTTCCTTGAGATCATGAGGTTGGTAGGATTTAAAAAAAGGAAACTGCTTCAGAGTGATCAGAACTATCTATACTACATTGAATAAAGGCATTCTATATATTCTGTGCATTAGGAACTTGGTATAAGGCACATGCTGAGTGAGAGGATTTTTTTTTCCCATAAGTTGTCCTGTAGTTTTCATCTGTAAGGCTTCATTGTGTTTGATTCTGAACCAACAATAATATAATAGCAGGCACAGTGTGCTAGATTCATTAGATGTACCTGTGTCATCTGCAGTGGCACTTCTTCTATTCCAGTGACCTTAACAAAATATTGTTAGTTTTCTTTAATACTCAGATCCTGCATACACTTACAAGTAGGCCTACGGTTATACCCTATGGTGAGTGCTAGCAGTGCTCATGCTGTCTAAATTGAGGTCAACAAGCTCATCAGATGGAGACCATCTGATGGCACCATCTGAGGTGCTAAGTATTCTGACCAGAAATATACCTTGGAGTGCCATGAGTACCCAGCACACTATGCAAAGTGAAGTGTTTAGGGACAAAATACCTGCTGTGAACACTACAGGTCACAGTGCTGTAGTAAAAAAGTACCTGTAACTCAAAAACATGATTACGTTAAGTGGGCATTTCTTCGGCTGTCATTAGACATGAAAACGTATTTAGGTTTAAGATAAGGAACTCCAAACCAGCATTTATTTATCAAGACTGCAAAGTTCTTGTTTTCTTCTGGTACGTGCTGTGTAGCTCAAATTCTCACAAGCTTTGAAATGGACTCAAGTGAGGATAACAAATACAGCTGCCTGGAAGGGTGAATTGACAGAACTGACCAGTGAACTTACCAAGAAACCTTTTAACTGAGGGTTTCAAAGGCAGCACATGCATAAGTGAAACCTGCACAAAAGGAGTTGCTGATGGGCAGGGATTTGTCGTTCTTTTTGTCTTGGATATCTACCCATTTTCACCTATGTAAATGTTCTTCCACATCTAGTGTTCTAAAACATATTTTGAAAGCTTCTATCTTAATGGGTTCATAATGGAATGGAAGCTTTAGGGGATGACTATTTAACACTAGATTGTAGTATTTAGTTGGCTCATCATGTATTTTTTACAGGTAATGCTTGAGGCTTGAAGGTGATGTTAGTGTTGGAATGTAACCACCTTGTGCTTTCAGGTGGCCTTTCTGTTAAGGAGAAAAAAGCTGTGAGATTTGTGCTTAGTGTTCAAGTTAAGTAGAAGCTGCATGTCCCATGTTTTAAAGTAGCATAGTGGACATTTTATCCTAGCTTTCCAGATAACATTACTGAAGGAACTGGAAGAGTAGAACTAGTATAATATTTAGTACAATCTAGTATGTTTTACTATACATAGTCCCTAAGGGAATGTTTTGGGACATTTGCAGGTGAGACTTAAGCAGCTGAACTAGGAGGTTTATATCTGTTCTGAGTGTATGTACAGTAATGGGATCTGCTGGGAAGAGACATTTTAAACTCCTGTCTCTTGGGGGTTTGGTGTGCATTAGTGTTAAAACTAATGGCTGTTGTTCTGAGAGCCAAGACAAATGGGCAACAGTTTAATAGTCTCAAGCATTCCTTCCTTAGTGAGCCTTCAGCTAGAGTTTTGGTGTTGAACAAATTGTGAAGGATCAGAAAAGCAAAATGGTGTAGCTGTTTCACTGGGGTGTTCAGATTAGATTTTCATGGTTGTGTATCCCCCTGATGAAAGCTTTTATTCACTTAACTTCCAGTTGTGCTCTGTCATTACTGTGGCTTTTATGCAGGTACAATAAATGTATATCTAATCTTTGTTATGCCTTAGTGATGAAACTTAGTCAAACAGATTAAATGGTGTTATGTGTTTTGCTTCCTGCAAGGTGTTGAGTATTTCAATAGCTCTGATCATTTAGGCACTGCAGAAAAGTAATGAAACATGCACTGACTTAAGCAGAAGTAGGCTTGGACTGAAATTAAAATACTGACAAAGAAGGATGGAAAACAAACAAGACTGAAAAAAAAAAAAAAAAAAAAACAAACTAGTTCCCTGATAGCTTTTGCAATAAGTATTTATCTGCAGCTTCTATTAAATATAATGACAAGAAGAAAGAAAACATCTAATTTTACTGGAGGAAGTCTATATTACACCTAATGCAGATATAAAGTTCTTGATGTACGAGGTATTTGCCGTGTTGTGTCACAACCCTTTTTCCCAATAGCTGAGTTTAAAATCTTTTGTTCGAGGATTGCCTTTTACTTTCCATGGTATCGTGGTGCTCTAGGCAATGCCAAGCTATTTTAGTATCCATAATGTAGAAGAGCACTACAGATTTTAATGTAAACAGTTTTGGCAGAAGGTATTTTAATGTAAGCTCTGTGCTATTATCCTTCCCTGCTTCGTACAGAAGGTGGATAACAGCATTGGGGTTTTTGGCAGTCTTTGGTTTGTTTTTTTAAATGCTTCAGTCTTACTGTTGACACTTGAAATATGTTTTCTTTTTCTCTCCAGATAACAAGGAACTTTACCTTGCAAAGGCATTTCACAAGGCATTTCTAGAAGTTAATGAGGAAGGATCAGAAGCTGCTGCTGCCTCAGGTACCTAACTGAAAAGCAGAACTAAATCAGCTGTCTGGTTATTCTGTGTTAATTTTTTAAAACTGGTGTGCTGTACAGCCAGGAAAGCTAAATAGTGGGTAGCATGAAGACACAGCATAGCAAGTACATTGCTTTTCAGAAGAGAATTCTGGAAATGAAGTGTTGTCATTACTGGCATGCATGAATCTTTATTAACAGCCCAGGAAAATGTAAAACTAAATGAAACACTAGGAAATAATAATAATATCCTGGAGAAATCCATTCATTTCCAAATAAAAGTAATAGAGCCAAATACTGCCCGATTCACAGTTAATTTTACTCTCAGACTCTGAATTATTTAAAGGCTCCAGCTAAAAGCTGCAAGATCAGCCCATTTAGTGGTTACATGTTCTGTAGTTATTAAGGGTTACCTTTTACTATCAACTGCAGGCTTGAAGCTGTTTAAAACAGGTCAGCAGTGCTGTCTAATGTAATTCATTTTTCTTTCTCTAAGTGAGCAGGAATCATAACTTCTCTTAAGGTTTTGGATCATAAAATTTATAAGCTGCTCCCTCATCTGGGACATTGTGACACTCTTCATTGTTAGTCATTCTTAAAGCATAAACAGGCCTGCAATTACTCTGTAGGTCTCTTTCATGTTAGGTTTTTCATGCTCTTTCTTGGTGATGCTTGGTGCTCAGAGTTTGGGACTTCAATGTCTCACTCATGAGCTTCACAAGTTTCTCTCATGAAGAGCAGGAGAATGTGCAGTGATGTTTAACAAGTTGCCTGTTTTTTTCCCTTTAGGAATGATTGCCATTAGCAGAATGGCAGTGCTGTATCCCCAGGTTATAGTTGACCATCCCTTTTTCTTTTTGGTCAGGAACAGAAGAACAGGTAAAAACATGGCAGACTCTGCCACATTTTTCACAGTACATCAGCAAGTGTACAAAAGAAAATTGCACATTTTGATCAATGAACTGGCCTTGTACTATGTATTTCCTTAATTTGTCTTAAAATACCTAATACTGAAAGACTGACCTTTTCTATGTCCCCTTAATGTTTCTCCAAGTAATACACCAAAAATCTGACATAATCCTGAAAAATATTCACAATTATGTGATTAAAAACCCCAGGGAAGAAAAACTTAACATTTTTCTTCAGAGAACACAGTGTTACTGCCCTGATTGTCCATAGTTATTTCATTCTGTAAGAGCTTGGCTGTAGTACGGCCAGTGAGATATGTTCCTGGTACCAAATTATTTGCATAATGGACAGATATTACAGCTATGAATAATTCTGTTGTGCTCTTGAAGTGTTCCGTGGCAGGCAAGGGATGAGAACAGCACTCGCTAACAAAATGGGCAATGATGAAGTAATTCTTAGTTTCATATTTGTAATTCATCTTAATGATATGGATGTGACTGGATGACAAAACATCACTCTGTACCCACAGACTATCATACAGGTCTGTGCATTGTGGTGTCTTACATGTTCTACAAGCAAACTCTAGTAGGTCAAATTTGATGGGTTTTCTTTTTCTGTATTTGAGATCCCCCATCATCATAGATGTCCATTTTTATTAAACCATTTAGATTGCAGTAATGCCTACAGTTTAAGGTCGTTTTGTGTGCAAGGCATAATACCAACTCCTGGTGGGGAGTTGTCCAGAACTAAGTTGAGTATCCTTTCTATTGTAGATACATATTTAGGCTAAAAGGTATCTGGAGAAGGATAGCTCTCCTAAATACATGAAACTCTCCCCCAAAAGAAAAATTTAAATCAAAATAGAGTAGAGCTTGATAGTTTTAACACAGGTCTTAATGTTGCACAGGCCTGGTTGCATGTAGAAAGAGGAACTGCCAACAACTACAGTTAAAGCCTGAAAGCTCATTACTACTCTAGAAATCTAAGGTTAGGAATCTTTTGAAAATATCTGTGATGGTTGCTCTTCTCAACAATGCCCTAAGTGCTCACAATTGTTTAAAGCGTTTAAACAGGTTAGGTACGAAGGCATAAAATGGGAAAAATGTAAATGGCAGTTAAATAGTGCAGGGGAGCAGTATTCATACAGAGAATTCTTTGCTTTGGGTTGCACGCTCTAATGTGGAGTAAATCTGTGAACTCAAAGTATCTATCTATTAATAAATGTTAGCTCATGGGTGTGGAGCTTCTAGGGCTCACTTTTAATTCTATGAGGAATGTTGTCCAGCAGCTGTGAGGCACATGTGGGTCTGAAGTGATCATGAAGGTTGGTCTGATGAGCTGTTCACACTTCACTTGAGGTTAGCCTCAAATGTGGAAATGTGTAGCTCAGTTGACATGAGTGGCAGTACTTCATGGGCCTTCATCAGAACTGACGAAATGACAGTGAACTTTTCTGTTGAGTTCTGGAGGGTTTTCAATCAAGCCCTTAGAATAAGCAGAGGGGTGCCAAAATGCGGATGATTTCACTGTTCTCTGTACTGCATGAGCTCTGAATACCAAGAGGTCCTTTACTCTAGGGCTGTTGATTCATTGCCTTTCATGGCTACCAAGTTCTCTCAGACATATGTTCCTGTAAAAATTGTGCACCATGTGCTCTGGAACGAATATCAGTATTTGTCATCTTACAACTGAACATTTCCTTTCTGTTCTGACATCTCTCCTTCCCTGCCTCCCTTCCCACTTTTTCCACAGGTACTGTATTATTCATGGGGAGGGTAATGCACCCTGAAGCAATGAATACAAGTGGCCATGATTTTGAAGAGCTTTAACTGCCACCAGCTACCAAAAAGAGGAGATAAGCACATGAAGTTTGAAGTTAATATATTTAAGGTTTGCTGTGTTTTCCCCCAAGATACTGTTTAATATGCTTTCAGATCTAAATGTGTGCAAGCTAGTTTCCAGAGGAAAGCTTACAGTATTAAAGTAATGGTTCTGTTTCTGTCATTGTGATTGCTGTGTCCTTAAAATAAACTTGTGTACATGTCAACAACTGTTTGTTGTTCTAGTGAATTGTAAAGCAAAAAAAAACTGCCAATCCTTTATTTGTAATTTTTTTACAGTCCAGAGACTGACTTGATCAGTGAGACAGGAGCAAGATGTGTGCAGCTCTGAATAATGCAAAGAGCAAACCTTGATGCTAATTTATAGAGCTGAAGAGTTACATCTGGAAAATGGGATCTCTTCCTGTAAAAGTAGTAAACAGGCTGCAATACCCTGTCTCATCAAAGTTAATGGAACCAATTAAGCCTAGTGGATTTCATTCTAGAAGATAACTGTGGTAGACTTTGTGTGAACTCTCCCACATATGATTCTAAAATGTTGCTTTTATGAATGCTCCTGCATGTGACTCTGCTGTTCACCTTCCATAACTGTTGATGCCAATAAAATTTGATCGCATGGATATTTGAGACTAGTCAGTGTAGAATAGCTGTGTATGTGACTCAAGTAAAATAGTTCAATAGTCGTGTCATGCATGTGGACACATTTTTTCCCCAAAAGTAGTTGTTCTACTTTAACCTAAACTTTGTAGTGTCTCACTTCAGGAATCTACAATGATCTTTCTCAAAGTCAAAAAAAAAAAAAAAAAAAAAAAACTGACACGAAACCACCTTAATTTGAAGTATCTAAAAATTTTCTATTCATAAATAAATGTCTAAATGAACAACATAAGCCTTTCTATTCCCTAACTTTCTGCTGTGAATAAATTGACAGAGAAGAATGGCACATACCACATGTAAATATTAACAGGGGAATTAGTTGCTGTTTCCATTTGCAAGAGGAGGAGAAGTACCAGTTGTCACCAGAGAAGCATATAATTATTTCCTCCTTCATTGTGCAAAATACAAAAAGAACAGAAGTTATTAAAAAGGTGAGAGAGAATAGAAAAGAAGGGAGGAGCTCCTTTGAAACAGATCGTAAATACAAACTTCTGGATAGTAAGTGGGTTTCTTCTCAATCAATAGGAGATTTGCCTTTTGAATTCTAGGGGGACAAATGTGTACTGTCTGAACTTTAATTATAGGCTTCTCTGGCATACATTCACTTCAGAACAGTCTAGATATTGCTCACAAAGTTATTCATGCAAGGTGAACTTCCAAAATTTGACATATTGTTCACTTGTAGATATCCAAGACAAATCATGCAGGTCACACTGTAGTGATGGATGTTCTCCATGGAGGCTGGCTGTGCTCCCTCAAAAAAAAGGGCACTTGAGCACATTTCTAGCCCTGCTTCTCTGAATTCTTCAGTGCTGTTGCAGAGAAGAAAAATAGAGCTCCTTAATCTATTGGTATTGCTTATTACCCTTAGAGTATTATAGTCTGTATTTGGTGAGACAGCTTTTGTATTCAAATGCAGCAAAATTGTAATTTTAGTTCTGTATAGCTAAAAATGTTATGCTTGGGAGGGGAACAAAAAAAAAGGGAATGCTTCTAAGAAGGAGCAGGACTAATTTTACCGAGATCTAGAACTAGTCTCACGGCAGATAAAACCTGCTCCCTTGCCATGGGGTTACACAAGGGCTGTTTGTCGTGATTTTATGAGCATGACATAATGCCTCTAAAAGTGACCTATACACTAAGGATCTTTTGTGGATTTAACCTTACAGGAGCCTGATTTTAAGTATGTTACATTTTTTCAGGCTATTTTTTGAGGTGTTTGCTCTGGTTTAGAAAGACATGAGAAGAAAGATGACAACCCTCAGTCATGCTAATTTTCAGTCTTCCTGAAGTTCTTCCTGACTAATTTTGTGTCTTCTTTGCTTTAGTTCCTTGAAGCATAGATGTTCCTTACCAAAGGAAGGAGTGAAGATAGATTTGAACTAAAGCTATGGAATTGTGGAAGGACAGCTGCCAGGCAGAAGTATTTATAGAGGATATCAGGCAAGTGCACAGACTTCCTGAGCAGTCAGACTTGAGCATAGGTGTAAGTGGAACGATGAAGAACCACATATTCCAAATCTGTTTCTGAGAATTGCCTAAATGGGCATACAGGAAAACCAGCAGAAACAGAAATATCAACACTAGTTATTCCACTCGATACTTTCCTGGTCCTTCCAGATGCAAAGCAGCCATTTCATGTTTCTAGAAAACAGAGAGTTATCTGGTTTTCAACATCATGTATTGATTTATTACCAAATTATGCAAAAGTGCTAGTTGTAGGCCACAATGAGAACAGCTCTCAAACAATACTGTTTTTCAGTAGTGATAGTGTCTTAAGCATTGTTACTAATTTATTGAGGTATATAAATATTCCAGTGTGGTTTTTAATCTAGATTTTGTATAATGTTCCTTTCAAAGATGCTGTTGCTCTTTTGAGACAAAAATAGCAAAATAATTCTGTCTTTTAATTTGGATTTTTTATTTTTGTAAGGGGAATTTGTCAGTAGTGGCTCATATGTGAGTTCAGTTGTGTAGTCTTAAGTTTTTTAAAAATTGTATTTTGTGCTGGGGGCTCTATCAGAAAATAAATGACTGAAACTTGTATAACTGTGCTGTGTAAGTGACCCGTGATGTGACACTGGTACTGCTGAGATCCTTCTGTGCTACAGATGGAGTTCAAGCATGAGGTGCAGTTGCCTAATGCTGTGGTCTTCTCACTTTGTTGGGTGCATGCCCTGGAGTCCAGGTGGAAATGCTTTCCAGACTGCAGTTGGAAAGAATACTTTCCTTATGAATCCTCTTAGCAGTGGTCCTACCACTGGAGACTGAATTATTTAACTGGTAAGATCCCACTTGCACAGGACCTTGAGTACCAAGTAGTTATTTTTAGATTAGTGATACACTCAAACAAAAACTTGGCACATTCTGTGAATTGGAATGTTTCTGTTGCTGTTCCACGCACTAGTTTTCACTGTTCTTCCACAAGGTCTGGTGGTGGCAAAGTAAACTTCTCTATCAGTTTTTGTGAATTGTGTACATGCTATTCCTCAGACAAATATGATCTTAAAGTTATACCAGAAACAAATGAACAAACAAACAAAAAATCTAGTCAAAGCTATTATCGCTAATTTTTATTATTCACTGATGGACAAAAGAAGAAACCACAAGATGTCACTCTATCCTAAGAAGCTGAGAGGTACTTTCCCATCAATAGTAATCCTATGGGAGTGTTGGAAAGATGAATATCCTCAGTCATAGAATGGTTTGGGTTGGAAGGGACCTTAAAGATCATCTAGTTCCAACCCCCCTGACATACACAGGGACATGAATGGGACTGAACTGTCTGTAGGTCTTGGTAAAATCAATGGGACCTTTTTAAATTAGAGGGCATCATTAGACCTGGGGGCCTGAGATAAATAATACAGGATGGGGCAAAACAAACCCCCAAAACCTGCTTTGTGTTGCAAACCTTTCTCTGATTCTTGATAACAGATTGCTGGATTAAGTGCATTGCTCACAGGGGAATCTTTGTCCAGTTCTTAGCCTGCATAATTGCATTGTGTACTTGGTGGGGGGTGAAATAAAACTAAAACATTGGTTTTTCAGTCTGTCTCCGTGAACAGCAGTAGAGTTGTGCTGCGGTTACTTCAGTGTCAGTGCTGCAATAACAGACACTTGCTTGACTGCAAGAGAGAAATAACTAGAGTTGAACTCACTGATATACTGACCCTTTTTTTCTGGTGTTCTGCTATTTTGCTTATCTCTTATTTCCCCTCTCCCTTGCTGCCTTGCATACAGTGACTAGACTTTGTGTGAGCAGATTCCCAGTGTGTTCTCCTCTAGTACAGTGGGGTTACACCACTTTCAGGTGTTCTGCTTTCTTCTTGGGTGCCAGGCAATATTGTTCCTACAAGGATTTTCTAAAAAAGAGGACAAAGGATACCCCAAAAGTGGTGTTTGCAGGCTCATTCTTGAGTTGTCTCTATCCCTTTTAATGAGCAATCTTTGCTTTTGTCTCTGTAGTGGAAAATGGAAATACATTTATTAAAGGAGATAGATGATTTGCCCCCAAAATCCAGTGTAAGGAGAGAAGGAGAACTGCATTAGTAACTCAGATAATACCAGCAAGAAGTGAGTTGAGTTGACATCCCTTGTGAGCTATTCTGCATATACTGACATAGCTGATGAAAAATTGCAGATTAATTCAACTTGTAAAACTGTGCAGGATACCCCAAGGATTTTGGCTCAAGCTGCAGCAGTTACAAGGGTCCAGACAGAATGAAGACTCTGCCTTCTTACTGGGGACCTTTGTTAATTGGTTCAGTGGCTTGTCTTTGTCTTCCAGCTGGTGTTGGTTGAGGGCTATAAAACAAAGTTACACAAGAGAAGACATTCTCAGTACGCAAAAGTAGCTGGTACTGTAAAATTGATGCACAACACATGACATGGGTCTGTTACCCCCACCTACCAGGGCTTTTCAGATGACACCCTCTTCATATACTACTGCTGTCACTGCAGCATCCACATGAATGTTTTTCATTTCACAGCACTAATTAGAAGCCTGAGTCATGGACCGACTGCTGTTGGCATTAGGCAAACTGAATAAAAAGACAAGAATTATGTAATAAACTTCAGTTTAAATTGCAGTTTATAACAGTAGCACAGTGCCATAGTCAAGGCTGTGAAACTAATGAAGGATATCAGACTTACAGTTGCTCTGGCAGGCAGGTAAATGGAGAAAAGTGGTAAAGATAAATGTATTATCCAAACAATAGGTGAGTTTCAGCTCCACTTGCTATTTTAGAAATTGTTCAGGCTTTCTGAAGTCTCCAAAATTGTTGATGACTGTGTCTGGAAGTCAGGCAGCCAATCACTCTCAAAGAGCTGCAGCTCCAAACCAAGCACAGCAAAGCTCAGTGTTGGCAGCTGCTTCTAAAAAGCGTGGTATGCAAAAGTCTTCATGGCACTCAACTGTGATCAAAGAGTCTGAAAGTTTTATTCTGAATGATGTGTTTGTGACGCTGTTCTGGAAACTCATCTGGCAGGTAGCAGTAGTAAAATTCTAGATCTACTAGGACCTGGATGAGGAAAAAGGTTGTAATTGTTCCTGCAGCTAAGGAGTTTAGCCTGTGGCCTGAGGTTCTATCTTTGCAGGCACACTGAACCACAATACAAATGATGTTTCAGATATACCACGTGTGTTTTACTCATAACAAGTTGGTTTACACAACAAACTGAGGGAAGAATTCCTATAGACAAATGATTCTGTATTTGTATACAAATACTTTTAAGTAAGGAAGAAGAAAACATACAGAGGGATATTGGATTGTGTCTAAATCATCTTATGTGTGCTCAGTAAAGGGTTTGAGTTGGCCATGGAATAATCCTGGGTTTTCTTCAAGAACAATTTGTTTAGATGGGCTTCAGCCATTCCCACAAGTATTCTAATGCTACCAAAAGAGTTTAGAGCCAATTGTAAGTTTAACATTTTTACTCTATTGACGTATTTGTCAAGAGTCATGTTTTAAACCCAGGCAACTTGCAATGCCAGCATGCTTACAGACAGTAAGTGTGTAATAGGGTTGCCTGAAAAGAATGAAAGAAATATTTTAAAACATGCTAAGTAATAAAAGACATCAGAAAGTCCATCTTGCCCTGAGACCTGTAAGGATCATGATCTGGACAACATCAAATCTCAACAGTCACCAACAGTTTGAAACGTAAAGCCTGTTTGTTAGCTAGTTTTGTCATTGTCCATGTACTTTATACTTGGCCTATTTCTGAGGGTAAACAGCAGAAGGCTGATGTAGTTTGACATGGGAATTAACATTTCTCAATTTATTGAAAGAGAAGTACTAGTCCTGAAATTCATTTGCAGTCCTGGGAAATGCTCACCTTGGATCAGGCTGCAGCTTGGAATTGCCAGTGTGTAGTGACAGTCTGGCATTTTCCAGGAGCAGGACCATCTCAAACTCCCCTGTCAGCTCTGGAGCAAGGATATGTCTTCATCAGCTGAGCTGCTATTAAAGCCATCAGTGAAACCCACAGAGGTAAAAGAGGCCCATTCTAATATTGCTGCTGCTTGTTTTACATGTGTCTCCATTGACTTTCCCTCTACAGTATTTTATCCTTGATCGAAACAGAAGTGGAGAGTTGGAAACAATGTGCTACAGTCTGTAAATTCACTTCAGATTTTTTGAACAGAAATTATTTCTGAATTATCACAATATTTCAGGATTAGTCTTACTGCTACAGTTTCATAGGGCTCAAGTTGAACAGGCTAACCTTAAATACTTTTAATTCCTTTCTTTTTTTCAGTTTCATTCCAATTTTAATGTGTATACATGATGGAACAAAGTGTTCTCAGGAGGTGATGTCTTCATTACTGACCTTTTCAGTCATAGCATATATGGGACAGAGAGCTTGAAACCACCAGTAAAGTAGCTTGCCTTGAATCAAGCACTTAGCTGAGGACGTTACCAGTTCTTCCTCTTCATTGTGATGATTGCAACAAGGTAGGCATAAGCCATCCTAAGAGAGAAAGTGCAGTTACCTCTAAACAAAAATGAGGGAATGTCGAGTTCCATAACCTTAGATATTTAAATCAAGCAAACAATCACATGGTGTCAAAACCACCCATAGCAAAGAGCAGCATCAGAAAAAGATAAATTTAATCAGAGTCCTCTGGAGCCTATTTCAAATCCCTTTGTAGTCCATTAAAAAAAAAAAAATTCATTAGTTTCAGTCAGTTTTAGACCACGTGCAGGTTTCTCTCAGGCTATGCTCTGAAGCATGATTACAAAGAACTGGGTAGGAACTTACATACCTGTGATTTTGTGTGATTAGTAAGAACTCAGTTTTTGCCCAATTTGCAAACCTTAAAATATAAAATGGATGTCCAATCACAGTGTTTGTACAAAAAAAAAAAAACTATAAGCCATGCAAGATGAAGAATTTATGAAGTTCTATTTTGTGTGTATACATGTGCAGACAATCCATTAAATGGGGACATATTGTGAGAATTACAAATACTGCTACTATTTTACCGTTATGTTATAATAAGCGAGCAAAACCTAATCTAAGTATCTTTGCATGACACCATGGGATAATGCAGTACAAAATAATGAAGCCACTCTGTGCCTTTTGGTTTAGAGGCTGGAGGAGCTCTCCTTGGTACAGGATGCCTATAACAGAACAAAAAACTTCTTTGCCCCTCTTTCTCTCTCAGTGACTCTGTAGGGAACCTAGCTTGGCTGGATTTCTGTCTTTAGGTCCCTGAAGTTAAACAAGATTAATTCAGGCCTCTTGAAACTGTTGGCAGCGTGTTCCTCTGTTTAGAACCATTGCATGGAGAACTCACAAGATAAATGTAAGTAGGCAGAGAAAGGCAGAGAATGCTGAGGAAATAAAGGGGCATGGGTGGTTAACAGCTCGCCAGCCACTGTCAACACAGAGGGTCCTGGAGAGCAGCCACAACCCCTGTTTGAGGAGCTGGCTGAACTCATTCCCTTATATGTTGCCTGTGTGTCAACTTTGCATGTATTTTCTAGAGACAGCAACTTATTAGTAGATTTATTGGCAGTACGTTAAGAAGTATCTTTAAGGTAAGTTAATTCAGGCCCTCTTAGCCTTAAAAACCCCTGCTTAAAATATGCTTCTATTTATGAATGACAAGAGTACAGAAATTACATTATGATAATTCCATGACAATAGGCTTCCAAAAAGCAACATAGAAGGCTATTTTTCAGAAGGGCCTTTAACCACCTGGCAGCCCATTTTCCACCCTTCATTGTAAGCTTTATAACATGAACATCATTCAGTAAAAAGGACTATGATGTCTTTGCTGTTTCCCCAGGAGGTGCATCCTGATAATTCCATAGACAAAGGTTTTCAAGTGGAAAACATTTTAGGTTTGTACCTCCTTCAGTGCTGTAAAGCCATGCATCTATTTTAGAGTTTCTGCACAAAGTTATTTTTTTTTAAATGGAGTTTGGAGATGATTATTAATTTTGCAGGCATGTTCACATTCAGCACAGATAGATATATGGAAGACAGAATCTCATAATAAACTCAGGGGTATTTATGATAGCATTGTGCTTTTGTGTGTCATGCCATTCTAAGTATGGCAATAATGCTACTGGGGACTTAAGCTGCTGTAACTCCATCTAAACCTGCACAGACACAGCAGTTAGGACCCAGGTTTTCCCCAACACAGTTTGCATCGTATGGATTTTTCCAAACACAGTGCTTTGAGTCGTATGGATTTGCTCCAGTGTGCAGCTGGAGCACTGCCAGGGCACACACTGCCCTCACAACTCATCTCTGGGACACTCATTTCACTGTAGCCCGAGCGGCTCGTTCCACAGAAAATAACATTGCTGGAAAAGAGAAAGAAACCTTCATGCTGAGTGACCAAGTCCAGTTAGTCTAATGCCCTTGTGGCAGGGAGGGAAGAAACCTGGTAGTTTGACACTGGGTTAAGGTCCCTGCCCTTTAAACTCTCGTGATGTCTTTCTAAGGCTGAAAATTGGAACAATATGACGCTGTTAGTTGCTGCTCATAAAACAAGATGGAGACTGATGTGCAGCTACTGTCCAAATTGCTGACTCTCCTTGTTGGGCCAAACTGTCAATGGATTTATGTGGTAGGAAAATCCAGTGAACAATCAGAGCATTTAAAAACAAACCAACAAATATAAAGCATTTAAAACCAAGCCAACAAATATGAAGCATTTGGGAGCAGCAGCTGATGTTCCCTCAGAGATATAGCACATGATTTCTATAATCATAAAAACATATTTGATTTTTGTTTATTTAAACCAGCCTGTTTTGCTGTGAGCATTAATCATCTGGTGTCACACAATAGCACACTAAATGTCACACATTGAATCACATCTCTTGTGACACTGCTATGAATATTCTGGCTGTACTCTGCAGCTGTAGAAAGAAGTATTTCATGCCTTGCTAGCTGTAGAGCAAACACACTCTTGCAGCTTCATTTTGTATTCAGTACCTCTACAAAACAGCAAAGGCAGCACGCAAAATGAGGAGGAATACTACTGAAGCTCAGCTGCTGATCTTTCACAATTCAACTGCACAGACTATGAGGCCTGAAAGAAGATATTAAAGTACAAGTATCATCAGAAATATTAAACTACCTTAATCGAGAGAATTACACCTGGTAATTTAGTTCTGTAATAATTTTTGTTTATCTGAAGAGGCAATGACATGACGTTTCCTGCTCAAGACAGGGTCCCCTTCTTCCCCCAGTGCGAGTCAAGGAGAAGAGAAAATTTGTATTGCCCAGCTGCTGGAATACAGCATGGAGCTGGCAGAGCAAGACAAAGTGAAGCAGCTGAAAGATGGGTATGGCTTATGTTTGAGATTGGTTCAGTGGCCTGGCAGGTCTGTGGCTGGGGAATATAGTGACACAAACTAGTTTAACATCACCTTCATAACCCCCCCCTTTAGGCCAGCAGCAGACCTGGCCTCTTTCAAGTCCCAGGATAGATCCAAATAGCAGGGGGTTTAATCTCTGGGGGTTATTTTTCTTCTTAAAAAAAAAAGCTGCTCCTTCTATCACCTCATCTCTGTTAAAACAAAAATGTAAGGGGGGATATGGAAATGAGCCTAAGAAACAAATATAGATTTGTTTTCAGAAAGGACTTTGGATGAGAACAGCTGAAGCAGAGAGAGGCACTGGATGAAGTCATCCTCTTGCAAGCCAGTGGATTGCCTTTACTGGAACCCGACTGAAAGGAGTCCGTTGGCAGGAAAGACTGATGCATATTGGTGGTGCACTCCCTCTTATCAGTGATTACAAACACATGCTCTGGGAAGTCCTGCCAACAGATCGGCTGTCCTACAGCACCAGAATTTGGGTGGAAAGACAGTGTTGTGTAGAGCAAGAGGAAGGTGCCTCATCCAGCTGGAGACAGGTTAAAGTCTTGTTGTCTATTGAATATATATGAGTTGGGAATCTCTGCTGAAATCAGTAGAGCTGATTTAAACTAGATATTTATGTCTGCCTTGTGAATGCAATATACTAGTTACTCAGAAACCCCACTTTGGTGAGGCTGGCACTCACACCTGCCTAGCAGCAGGTACCAATCCTTAGCTGAGAGACAAAGAAACGGAAAATCAGTCCCAAGGATGCCTAAATACCCCCCGAGCTGCTGAAAGGAGAATGTCATGTAGCCCTCGGGAGGCTTTTGCTGCGATACAGCCAATGCAGTCTCTGACTTTGAGCAGAAACACATTGCATTACATTTCATTTCTTTTGGCAGGACATGCCAGTTTCTAACTTTAAATGCGGTAATTGTGGACAGCTACAGTGCGTCTGTCTCCTTCCTATAAAAGAATCACTTGGAAAGACACAAGGCTGTTTCTTTTAACACAAGGCTGCCATTTTTTTCAAGCTGAAAGCAAGTGGGAGCAAATTATTTGGATTTCCTGACAAAAGCTGCATGAACACAACACCTTCAATAAAAATAGAGGGTTCTCCTCATAATGCTTCCCTCTTCTTTTCCCCGTGGTCATAGGAGGCCCTGCTTTCTGTTTTCAGCTAGAGAACATCTTTATTATCCCTGCAGACAATGAATAACAAGATGTTCATTTGAACTACATTTTTTTTGGCAATAAGACTTGGGGAGAGAATAGGGATAAAAATATCAGAGATGTCAGGAACAATTTCTGCCTCTGTATACATGTCCATAGTTCTCAGTTCCTTCTTTGATTGCAAAAGGAGCAGGTGTCTCTGAATTTTAATCCACCAAATTATGTTTATCATTCAAGTGTGTTGCTTATGCATGCTTTCCTGTTCTTTCACTACTTTCTTAGCATATGTGGAGCTGGGTAGTTCTTACCATCTTGGCCCAGCAATGGAGTGACAACACCCAGAAAGGCAGTTCAGTAAAACATATTGTGTCATTGAAACGGAAGTAAGAATGGATAGATCTTAGAGAGACAGTAGGTATGTTCTAGTGGCACATGTGCCTGCTCACTGCAGAGGGGTTGGACTACTAGACCCAAACCATTCTATGATTCTATGTCTGAAAGCACATTTGTACTGAAATCCAATGGTCTTCCACAAAATTTTCATCTGTATGAGAATACTTAGAATCTGTTCCCCTGCCTGTCTGGACACATCAGTTGCATGCGTGTATCCACATGTGTGCAAACATGCACAGACACACACACAAACAAACATCTATACATCTGCTAATGTGTATATCTGTAAATCTGCCTGTAAAAGGGGGTTGCTGTGCAGGTGGAGTTTGGCATATGTGTGTGCATGCACACAACCAAACATTTTTCAGCGTATGAATGAAACATGGACACACGAGGCAGGAAGGTACTGGAGAGAAGGGGAAGGAAAGGTGCAAAGTGTTTCAGACAAAAGGAAAGGCTGCCCAGTATAAAGAAATTGAGCACTGCTGGTATTGATAATGGCAGATTGAACGAGTCAAATGTATTACAAGAAGTTTTCCTGTTCCATACTTAAAGAGATTATGCCTATTTATCTTAAATATCTAACATATGACAACTTCATGAAGCCAGTTTAATAAAGGAGTGCTCTAGGAACTCCTAAGTATTTCCATATTTTCAAGATCTGGGCTTCAGGAAAGCAAGGTTTTGATGGATGAAGTGAAACAATTTTTTCAGTATAATTCAGGTAATCCATTCTCTACAAAAAAGGAAACAGAACTCTTTAGCAGTTGGCAGCGGTTACATAAATAAGGACAATTTATGGGAATATGGTGGCATCTGCAACAACAAAAGTTAGACAGGAGACTAACCAGAGGTACTGCTTCAAATGACACAGTGTAAAAGGAAGCTTACAAGACTGCAACAGGAGATTGTTCATCAAAATGAATTTAGAATGATTTTCATATGATTAAAATTACCTGATGAAATTTATGTTCAATAAATTAGGAAGTAGTTAATGAATGTTGTATTCCATTGGCAATTATTAACAATTAACATACGAAAAGATGAAACGTGAGAGTCATAATAAAGGTGTGGATGGAAGCAAATGAGTCCACCCTCATGTCAGACTTTTCATCTCTGGGTAGCTTCATCAATTGCCTGATCCCGTTTGTTCAGGCAGCTTTGGAGAAGATGTTTCAAATTTTGAGAATTAGACAGAACTGGCAGTTGGAGAAGTGAAGAGTGACAGAAAGCTCATTAGAATGGATGGCACTTTGCCTATCAATTTCGACGTGCTATGAGCTCTAAACCATGACCTCTGTAAGAGAATGCTGGGTTTAATCTCTTGTGAGAAATCTGGCAGGTATCTGGTAGATACCTGGCAGATACCATTTGGTTTTTTTCTATATGCGCGTGCAAGTTTGATTCTTCTCCAGCTGAATTCAATGGCTTTACTCTTACGGCCCAAAAGGTTAAGTGTAAGCTTATGTGCATCTCTGTATTAGGGATGCCATCATTTCGTTCAGCATAAGAAGCTGTGTTTTAAGGAAATGTCTCATCTTGGTCAGACATATAATGGAAGAAATCATTGTTGCACATAAAGCGACAGGAGCGCTGCTTGCCACCGACTTCACTTGGGATGCAGTTTTGTTTTCTCTTTCCTACGTGCACAGAGAAGTTGCCAAATGCAAGAGAAGGCAAGTTATGCCCATTATTTTTTTTTAAAAGAAACTTTGGAGAGAAAAAATCTGAAAACATCACTTTATGTGCTCTTTCTTTAGTGTCAGAAAAAGTCTACTTTGTCAAGAAATTGTTGTCCTTTTTATTAGAAAAGTCACATTCAATACTGAAATAAGTCTCTCCTAAACCAAATAAAAATGCCACTCTTCATTCCATAAACATATCTTTTTTATGGCTTGATCCAAAGACCATAAATCAATAGAAAGACTCAGTCCTCTGTGCCAGATATTGTCAGTATGACTTTCAAGCCCATTGTTTTTCCAAAGAGAGAACCAAGTTTCAGTACTCGTTGCTTAGTTACAGCCACTCCAACCATCTTGGAATACATGGGTTTATAACACCTTAGAAAACCAGACATATAGTTTTCACTTCAATTATTTATGCAGCTAGTTATTGATTCCTTTTTGTCTGGTAACTCTGATGAAAAGTTTCACTAACTCAGCTCTTCTTCTATCCAAGGCTTTATTCTGCTGTACTTGGCTTTTCCCTGTGAATGCTCACCAGGTCCTACCAGTGGGAGTCAAATAGTTTACTGGAATCCTGAATGGGCAGAAAAAAAAAAGGCATTTGTTGCCTAGGTAACTCATTAAAATAACCAGTTAGTTTATGCAAGTGTACCTGCATATCAGCTGAAGCACAGAAGAGCTTATATGCAATTAATGTTGTTTTCCTTTTCTAGTGCTTCCTATGAGTATCCATGCAGATTATACTAACGAAATATTCAAAGAAATTCTCTCTCTCTAACTGATTCATCTCATACAAATGCCATGGATTCCTGGATATAGTCAAACCAGGTAAGATCAATAGAGAGATTAGCTTTCGGCTGTCACTATAATGTTAATTTTTTTGATCTGATTTCACTGGTGGCATCAACCTAATGGTTGGATATCACCAATAAGTATCAAGTTAACACTAAGTAACGTAAGAATTTTACATAAAGAATGTGACATTACCTGAACAAAGAGATTTTTACAAGCTGTGATATCCCTGAATCAGAATAAAAAAGCTGTAATAGAGAAGCATCGTTTAAGTTTTCTTTAACGATGATTACCACAATGTCAGATCAGAAAAACTCAGCCATTAACTGCATAGACTTTAAAGCCAGATTGTTCATCTAGACTGATCTTAATGAAGTCAGTCTCTGTGAATCCTGTATGAATGCTGACCCTATTCACATTAACAGAATTCTTGCTGTTGACTACCTCAATACCAGGATTTCATGGTCTGAGCATTTCAGTTATTTCTGTATAAAAGGGGAGGGATAATATTATTTCCTTTCTCCTACTCTTTGTCTGCTCTGCTCCGTTAGACTACAAAGTCTCTGGAACAAACTGTTTTACTGGCTTTCTATGGTGCCCAGAACAATAGGGCCTCTTGTGGCCTATGGCAGTCACAGAATTGTTTCCATCATTAATCAGGTCTCAGAATGAGATGTCTTCTGCCCAGTTCATACGTATTTCATGTACCTGTAGGATATGCATGGAAGCATTTGGTCAGTCAAATGTAGATGAGAGAGACACGTGGTTGAGACTGATGCCCACCCTGTACTTGCTCTTCTTGGCCATTTTGAAGACAAAGTTGCTGGTCAAAATTCAATAAAGTGGGAAAAACTATTCGTTTCTTGCGAGTGTGGGACATGGTGCTGATTTTTTTTGGCAAACCACATTTTTATGGACAGGTTACAAAGATCTGAAAAATAATGTTTGTAATGGAAAGGCCGACACCATCTGAAAGATGTCATTTCCCTGAAATAGCACATAGATAATTTTTCATGTGCTTTATGAGGAATGCCTTTGCCATAGAAGATCTGAAGCCCATCAGGCTGTGTTGTGGACCAATACCTTTCATTTTGCATATAGAGGAAAAATGGTAAGTACAAAGGCCCCAAATTTCAGTCTTGTTTAATTTAGAAATAATTTTTTTTTCCTTAGCAGGTGGAGAAAATATGTGCTCAAGTGACCTGATGAAACTCTTGCTAACCCATCCCTTTGCCCACCATGTAATAAACTCAGCCTGTACCACATGAAGTTTTAGTGAAACCTCTATGTGGGGTGACTACTTAAATTTCAGATAATGATCTGAAAATTCAACATTTGGAACCACAAAATACGTTTATGTAGGAGCTGAAATTTTCTCATAAACATTATGCACCTGTACTTTACTGGCACAGTGAAGTTTGGCAACAGAATTCCTCAGAGAATGTTTTGGAGACTTCAGTCACTGTTGAGAAAAGCACATGCCTCTCGACACAGAAGGTTTTTACAATGAACAGCCTCTATAAGGAACAAGAAGAAGAGAAAAGATAAATCTGAAGGGAGGATAGAAATAATTTTTCTGTGAAGAAATTGCAAGATAGGAAGTCTGAACCGCAGAGATTTGTAGCTATATGGTCTTTCCACTTGAATATCTCTGGGCAGAGGGGTTTACTATACTTTTTTCTACATTGTTCTTAATCTATTTTTCCCCTGTTCTTTCAGTATGGAGCTTGGGAGTTCAGGTGAAGAAGGAACTATGCCTGTGGTATGGGAGATGCAGATCAATAGGGCATGAGTGAGTGCTCTGTTATAACCTTACACAGCACAGCACTGAAACCTGGTTCCCGTAACTACTGTTGGAGTTTAAAAGCCATCTGTAAACTTCAGCAGGGTCTAGCCAGCACCTGTAATGATTCTGGGCTGCTGCAATTCCACCAGTGGCACATTGCCAGTGTCTGCACTTTGAGTGAGCCAAAGGAACGTTATATGAAACACATTTTGAATTGAATAGCTTCACTAGACTTACTCTCAGGACCTATAGCTTTAATGTTTTGAGAAAAATGTAATATAAAAATAGACACAAAACTGACCTGCCCGTTCCCACCAAGAGGAGTCTCTTGTTTTCATTCTCAGGTGCAAACTCGAAGAAGGAAGCCTGGGAGACTTTTTTTTAAAGTAGCTGAGCACGTTCAAATGAGGCAAGGACATTTGACAGAGTGAAGAGATGCTCATGAAGAACTTCCGTGACCATTACATAAAATATGAGACACTTTAAGTATCTATTTTCTTTTCAGCCAAAGTTCTTGGATAAAATCATAAAGTATTTAACAGCTATTAATGAAGCAGGAGACCTTTTAAGCAAAGAAAAGATAAACTTTAAGTGGGCAAAATTATGAAAGCAATTCAGAAAAGGGAAGTTGCTGGAGTGAGCACACCAGAGATTCATCTGGATGATCATGTAGCCTGCTACAGGTATCACCAACCTATCTTTAGCCACCTCCTGGGAAGATGGTTCAATGATACCAGCTAGATCAGCACAGGAATTTGTTTGATGTGCTTAAGAGATTGGTAACAATAGCTCCTAACGTGACTGTGTTGCGAGGTGACAGTGTTTCCTTGGAGACAGTGAATCCATAGAGCCCCAGCCAGGATCCTTGCAGAACCTCTCCTCAGAAGGGGTAGGACTACCTCTCTATGCAGAGGCAAAGATGGGAAGATAAGCTTTGACTGTAGACAAGTAGCCTTATGCAAGATGTGAGGATTCCATGCGACAGCAAGACATGTCTGAAAGGTAGGAGGGTAAAAGAAAAGAAGTAGCTGTGGTCATCGCAGAGCTGGCTTGACATGCTCTGACAACAAAGATAGTGTTACAGGATTGAGTGTCTTTTTAAAAAGTACCGACCTGTGTTGCTGATGGAGATCGTTGTGCAGTGGAAACAGGAAGAAAACTGGGGGGGTTTCTTGGTATCACGGGCTGATTGCTGGAAGACAAAAGTTATCTCAACAAAGATATATAATTTGCTGTAAAAATGTGTGAAAGGCACATTGATTGAGATCTGGAATTTGTATTGTTGCAAGTTAGATCCGTGAAGAGCTGCATGGAATGTTAGTTAATATGCTAGGAATGTATAATTATGGTGATAAGACCTAATTATGTTAATTATGTCTTTTGGGGGGGGGGGCAATTTTATGATGCATAAAGCAAGATAATTGATGATAGAGCTAACAGCAAGGATGCATAGCAGCCATAACTTACAGGTGTGTTTCTCACTAAATTATGCTCAAAACAACCGCTTCAAAATGTTGCATAATGTCTCATAAAACTCCTATAAAAAAGTAATTGAGAGGTAATAGAGTGTGGAAACACTATGTCCAAGTCCTCCACTATTCAAAGTTCAGAGAGTTGTCATAATAAATGTTTGCATACAAGCAACAGCTGCTGCACAGCAGTAAATTGTGTGCAATTTGAACAAAGCACAGCCTGAATTCTGAGTGTGCTGTCTTTTAAATACCTATACAACTTGGTTTGTAAGCTCACACTACAGTTCATTTCTGTTGATCAGCTTTGGCATGTGCAATTGACTGAGACAACATAAATAAATGGGTGTTTGTACCATGCCACAAATATGCAAGTGGTTTGGACAGATCCATAACCACGTCTCGTAGAGCCTGTGGAAAATCAGCAGCTCTGACATAGGGAGAAGAACTCTTTGCTTTGGGAGGACGTATCACCCTTTTCATCATTTCTTTGGTGGAGGCTTTTTTTTTGTCTTAAGTATAATCTAAAAATACACTAGATTTGATTCCTTTAGAATGCTCTGTGTTTTTACTTCTGTGGTAGCAGGACTGAAAGAGCTTGGAGCACTTTGCTGTTAAATAGCAATCTGAGCAGACTCCTACTGAGCTCAACCACAAGCCTTTCCATCATGTATGTTCTGTAGCTTGGTGGGATGTAAAGCTGTAGAGAGCACCACAGGAATTCTGACTCTGTATATGTGAAGAGGTAGTATAAATAGCCCTACTCCTTGTTCCCAAATCCTTTATCAAGGGTGTTTCAGATCTACAGGGGAAGCAACCATGGTTCAGTGAAAAGTAAGCCTGCTCGAGGCTGCTGACCCATGAAACATAGCTGGGGACAAGACTACTGGAAGCTAGGCCAGACCCCAAAACTGCTCAGAACACTGGGATAAAAGCCTTTTAAATCCCCAATGCAAGAATTTTCTTTTAACCTTCTTTATCTCTACTCCTCTTCCCCTGAGCTTTCCATTTGCCACTTTTGTGAGGCAAAGCTGAACCTGTGCTGTAAAGTCTAAGATGTTTATTTATGGAGGCTATCTGTTGTATCAGGAGAAAGGACTCTTGACTGAGAGTCTTTTTTTAATAGCCAAATATCTAAAATGACAGGAGGAATGTTTTTGACTCAGAATATCTTTCACTGCTATAGTTTCAGAAGTAGCTCGGCTATAGCTCTTTAAAGCATTTAATGGTCTTTTAATAAATTCTACCCTTAAAGTCAGCTGAACTCAAATGGACTTGCACTGCAGTTAGGAAATTTATAGCATTTTGTTGCCTGTGAGAATTTTGCCAAGCTGTCAGTGGGAAGAGAAGCAGACCCATTTCACAGACACAAGACTGATGCTGACATCTTGATAAAGTGTGACTTTATCAGTGAACTCTATAGGAATGCATGATTTTCCAAGATATGGCCTGATATCTCACAAATCATTTTTATGAAAAATGCAGTAGCTGTTCTGTACTCATTCCTTCCAGTTTACAAAATATTTACGCCACTTAATTCCCCACTGAGACTTCCACTGAGGAAAATGCGTAAGATAGATTGGGTTAGTCATGAGTATTTTCCCTTACCCCCACAGTCCATGTCCTAGAATTTGCTAAGCCTGGCTTTGCAAGTGAGCAACTTCAGCTAGGTGGGAGAAATCATACTCCGACCAGCTGGAGCTTGTAGATGTTTAATGTTGACTTGAGTATTTTGAAATTTGGTACATGGATTTGGTATCAGTGGCAAAGCTGTAGCCACGACACGAACAACTAGACTGAGGGCCAGCCTCAGAAATTACAAGTTGGCCACATAGAAGATTTTTCTCCTTTACCATTTTGTTTCCTTTCCAATCCTATTTTATAGGATTCTTAAAATACAGTCGAGTATCTCTGCGTAAAAGGCATCATAGACACCCGCCCCCACCCCACGAAGGGAGAGAATGGAGGGATGGATGCTATTGCCGCAGAGGGTTTCCATTAGTGAAATTAATTCCTCTCTCATAAGAATTTAGGTCTATGATTTATGATAACCACCAATTTCTCACTGCAGGCAAAGTGAGAGGAAATGACTCAGCCTGGACAGACATCATGAATCTAATTTTTTTCCCCCTAATGCTTGACATAATCTAGTGTGCTGCTCCCAGAGGTGTCATTGGAGATTCATATCCAGCCGAAGGGCCTCACCATCAGGGCAGAATATTTTGTTACTTTCATGTATTGTGTGATCTGTAATTGTTTGGAATTGCATCCTGCCTCATTCATTGCCATTGCTTTTGCATCAATTTTGCAGCAAAGTAGAACGGAAGACAAAGCAAGGGAGAGAAAAGCGGTGTTGCACTTGCTCCTTCAGAAAAATCTTCTGTGACATACTGTTAGGGTCCAGCTGGTGCTTATTAAACCCGGGCAGTTTTGAGATGAAAAATGCTTCCTTCTGTCCTTCTTTCCAAGAGAAATCTCACTACCCACCTGATGGGAGAAGTCTTATCTATCCATATCTATTCTGAAACTTTATTTTTTATTTTCTATCACCCATACAGAATTTTGCAAGTGGATTTCTGCCAAAAGATCAGAATAGATATCATGTTAAATGGTTGAGATAAAATATTTTATCCCATATTTCAAGGGGTGAAGAGTATATTCATGCACCCAGCAGAGGAGGTAGTATCTAGCCAAGAGGGAGGTAGGTTTGAAAAGTCTTGCCATTATAAATAGAGATTTGCATACATCATAAAAGATCACTTCCGAACCTAAGAAGAATAACAGATCATTTTCTTAAATATAAAGGAATTTCTACACATTTCTCTAGTACAACCTCTTTTAACATACAAGGGGGCAGAATCAGAAAAAATACCAAGACAGGGCTAAGCAAGATGTCCCAGCACTTTTTTTTTTTTTTTCTTATATTGACCAAATGTCAATCTTCTTTTCACAGGGTGGCTGTGTGTGTGAATGCCTACTCATCTGGAGCAGCACACACACATGAAAATGGTCTGTTTGCCTCAAGATGACCACTAAAAATGCCTAAGTAAATAGCTGTTATTTTCAGAAATGCTGAGCTCGCTCAGCTTCCTTTCAGTCACCTACACGTTGTTGTGGCTGTTTGATCTCATTAAAAAAAGCACCTTTATGATGTGAAGGCATGAAGGGAGGAGCAGCTCCCTATGTCAGTTCTGTTCTGTGCAGTCTGCATGCAGCTCTCAGGCAAAAGCCAGAAAAGGTCTAGTACTGGGTTTGCTGATGCTTAAAAAAGGCAAAACAATCTCAGTAAGGTCACCAGCATACGTCTCTTCATGATTATTTGCCAATAATCTGTAATCATAAGTTTTAACTGATGTTCTATTTAGCTTGTCTGTTATACTCTGTATGAAACTTTCATCACTATCCTCACTGGACCATTTTAAAGCTGCATTTTTATTCTCCATTTCTGCTCCTGACTTTAATTGTTTTAATGATGCTTACTGACAGCTGATACTTTCTGGCAAGCTCTCACCAAGCTTGTACAGTAAAAGTCAAATTATAGTGCTGTATGCACACACTTACTAAATTAAAATGATTTTTTTTAAGTATTCCGTGGTAAATTTCTAAATTGCTGCTGCCAGTCTGTGAATTACCCAATCTCTCTGAAGCACAATTGGAGAAATTGCATCATTTGGGGTATATAAAATGTACTTTTTGAAAGTGTCCTTAGGCAGTGAACTAACAAAGCACACAAGCTCATGGCTTCAAGAATCTGTTGAATGAAGTTGAACTCTTCTCTGGAGCCTTAATATTCTACTAAAACATCCTCAAGGGATTAAAATAAACAGGCAATTGGGGTATCTTTTCATACAACCTGGATCCATAAAAGCAGAGCTATACAGGATAGAAGGGGACTTATGCTATGGAACAAATTTTGTTCTTTATTTTCTCCAAGACTGATTTTTCTAACAAACTATTTCCTCTTTCTAATGTGTAGACATAACTGTGAAGACTTTGTATGTGTAAGTAAACAGTGCATAGGTAGAGAGGTCCCAGTAAGGGACTGGAGGGGATTACCTGTGGTTTGACCATAGGATCATGTGGCTTTTGTCTGGTGCTAAATCCTGCCCCTTGCTACTCTGTATTTTCAGTTGTTATAAAATAGTTTGCATTTCTCTGTACAGAATCAATTGCTGGTTTAACATATCCTCTCTAGTTCCTCAGGTCTGGCTACAAGCAATCAAAAATTCTGTAAACCCTGTTCATCCTGCTGCCCTGTCCTAAGTGACACACAGAAAATTCCGCCAGTTTTATCACAAAACAGAGGAATCATCTGGCAGAACTGTGATTCCAGGCTACCTTTCCCAGTAAGTGTTTGGCTTACCAGTCTGATTACAAGGTTATAGAAGAAAGACACTGACAAAGAATGGCTAAGGCAGAAATCTCTCCCTCAGCTTTGAAGCTGAGAGGGAGAGATTTCTATGTTTTGCCTCCTTTTGCCTTCCAAAGCTAGGTCAGATTATAGATAAGATTATACGAATTGGTGTCAGCAGTGGCAAGGGATTTGACTCAGCCTTTGAGCACTACACACAGGACTGGATGCAATGGGCAAGTATATAGTAAGTCCTGAAGAGGCTGTGTACATTTGCTGTAAAATGTCACAACCAGGAGTGCTGTGAAAGGGAACAATGCAGATGTTCTATGAGAAGATCTCTTTCCAATATTTGAGCCAATTTGTAGCAGTAAACCAGAACATGCTGTGGTTAACTACACCTAAATTGAATTCCCACAGCATTTACCAGCTTCTGGATGTGGCTGTAACTGAAGGGGTTGAGTCAGAGATGGGGACTCTATCTATTCTCATGCCTCAACTCCACTGTCATGGTTTCCAGTGAAAGAAGTGCTGGAAGTTGAAGCAAATGCCAAGCTGCGTTGCTCTGAGAGGTTCCCCCACTGTAGGCAATCATGGTGCTGTGTCTGTTGGGCATGATACAAATCACACCTACTCCACACACTACCGACAGTTAGAGACTTTATTCCTTGCTCCCTCCTGGGAGGCTGATGCCCTGAAAATTGTAGTACATGCTTTAGTCGAAAAGCAAAATGGGCAGAAACCTCATATTCATATAGGGACGTAGTTTAGTGGTGGCCTAGTACTGCTGGGTTAACAGTTGGACTTGATGATCTTGAAGGTCTCTTCCAACCAGAATGATTCTATGATCTGATAATTCTATTTGTGACTACAGTGGCAAGTTTTCTGTATTTAGAAATTGCATATTGTATATTGTGTGTAAGCTTGGCCAAAACTGTGTTAGCATGCACATATGTGTACAAATCCATGCAACTGTATCCTCACTTCTATACACTCTTGCTATTCACCAGATAGTGTTAAGACAGAAGACATTCTAAACGTGTATGAATATTATTTCTACCATAATGAGACCAGAAATATGAGAAAATACAATGCCAGAAATTGAAAAACCTTAACGGATGTTTTATATCTTTATTTTGCCTTTTTTTTTAAGCTTCCTTCTGATTCCTTCAAGTATCTCAGCTGGTGGGACATAGAACAAAATGATGTTCGAGGAAATCAGCTTCGTTGTCCTCGAGTGAGAGAAGGTAAAGATCAAAAAGACATATTCACATTTAAGCCTTATCTCTATTTACTCAAACAGTATGTCCTTAGATGTTATGAGCTTAAATCATGGGGTTTGCCACTATTTTGAAAAGGGGCAGGATTTCACCCCATATTGTACATGCTGACTTTTTTTAATCACTAGGAAAATAAACTTCATAATATTGAAAATGAGAACCAAAAGCCAGAACGGTAAATTGAAATTTTTTAGTAGTAGTGTTGTGGCAATTATTCCTCTTAAAATTTCATTAAGATTTAAATACTGTTCAGAATGCAGTAGCCATATGCCAAACAAGAAACCAAGAGTGAAATCCAGTCCTGCAGACAGCAGCACATTTGTTTTATTTTAAGACTGAACTGGCCCAATTACAATCTATAGACACACTCAAGAATAGAGAATGAAAGGTGGATTTTAAAATCCAGTGTTCACATGTTTTGGACTAAAGAGTTGAAAAATTCCACACTGCCCTTGTTTTAGTTAGGAATTTGAAGATATCCATAGCTCTAAGTATTTCACTAGATCTTAAGACTTAAAGTCTTCAGTGTGAGTCACTAATATGAATGAGGTTTCAAATGTGGTTATTGGTCCCAGTTGAAGTTGTTGTCACTGGATGGGAAGTTACAAACACCCCCCTTTCTAGGGACAATTAAAGGATAAGTACATAATCGTTACATAAACTCATAGCATGTGGACAAACATCTAGAAACAGTATTTTAGAACTCCAGTGCTTATGCTTAACCACTTAGAAAAAGCTTCCATTCTGAGCTGTAAAGAAATGTCACTTACTAACCACGTACCAAATCATCATGACCTTCAATTGCTACCAGAAATGGTAGAAAAATCTTCACATTAATTTATGTCTTAGAAGCCTGGGATCCTACACACCTATAATATTATATATATTTCTTCACTTCAGATATCTTCCCAGTCATATATATAATCTTTCAACAAGTGCCAGTTCCATATCACATCCATAATTGTAAATCTTTCTTTCTGAGCAGGGCCTTCAAAAGAACAGCTATTTTTCAGAGGAGAAGAACATACTTTGAAAAGAAGAAAGCAAGTAACTGACACAGAGAAGTGGCAAAAGAAACTGCAAGAGAACTGGGAAAACTGCGCTGTAAAACTTTCTCATTAACACTTTGTACTGTATGAGTAAATAAGCCAAATAATAATAATGTGCCAGCTGCTCCTTGCAGATAGCAGTTTTAAAGCTCAGGCTGGCATCATGACATTGTAAACCAGAAGGTGTTTACAAGCTGGAAGAAACACTGGAATATATTGTAATTTGGGTTCATGATCCTGTGCAAAGAGTAAACTCCTCTGTTGTCACAGGGCTCCCTTTGTGCTTGGCCATATAAGAACTAACAACGTTCTTTACCTGCTTAGTGCCTGACGGTAAATGAATGATAGAAAATGGAGTAGTTTAATTTCAGCTGTTACTTTTTCCTCATAACCTGAGCTATGAGAATTGCCTGAGCAATTCTTTTGGTTTGAGGTACTACATTACTGCTGATTCTGATCAGTAGTGAGCTATAACCTCCATAAGATCAGGTAGTAACTCCATCTAACACTGGCATCCAGCTCTCTGGATCATGCTGTCCCTGTGCATGAACACTGGGGAATATTGATATCTGGCTATGGTTTCTTTCTTCTTCACTTTCAAGGAATTATACAGTGCATCACTATGATTCTAAGGTGAATTGGGCAACTGGCACCATAAACTGATGCATAATAAACCAGATTCACCTTTTAACTAATTCTGACATTGAAAAGATTTAATGATATAGTTATTGGAAAGCAAGGAAGAAAACATAAGTGATTTCTCTTATTTTTTCCTTTCCCAGGAGTTGAACCTTTCATTTCAGGACCTGGGTGACCTTTACCAGGTGGAAAACTTCAAAAGGATTCTTCGAAGATTAATTCGCGTGGAAAAACTTTGGTTAGTGGACAATTCTTTGACAGACCTAAGTGCCATAAGGTTGCCAAGGTAGGCAGAATGACCTGTTTCTATTTTTATGCAATATCATAGAAAGGAAAACTATTATTTACCTCAGTAATAGCTGGAGTATACTCTTGAGAACTGCAAAATATGATATATTGGGGGGTATTGTGTTGAGACTCCATCAGTATATTGCTATTCTGAGTTCATGTCATTCCTGAATTGAAAATACTTGGTAAGAAGGTCAGGTGACATCTCTTTTATTCCTTTTTATTCTCTTTTATTCCTGGGGGATAATTAATGAGTCTCATCAAGTTCCGTGATATTTTTGCTGAAAGGGAAAGTTGCTGAAAACTGAAGGAATGTATATGAAGAGGTGGTGGAACATAACCCAAACAGAAAGGCCGAGTGTGACAGTGACAATTCAAGTTTTACAGACCATCTGTTGCTGCTGTGTTGTCATGTGTCTAGGTATATGAAAAGCTGTAAAAATTAGAACAGGAATGACAATGTATCCATTGTACAATATAATGAAAGATGAGAGAATAAAGTGTAAGGGTCTGATCTTGCAGTCCATGGGCAGGCAAAAATAGCACAAATGTAAGACTAGTGTGAAACCAGGTCTCGTGGAATCAAATTCTTCTACCTCTCATTGGAAGCCATGAATTTGACTATCCCAGTGTTGGCCTATAGGTGTATACTTTTATGGTTGTGATCAGTGATGTCATATGCTTTGTGCTTTACAGATGCAGAGAACTAAATGTCAATAAAAACCACTTTACATCCTTGAAACAGCTGCCAAAGACACCTCAGATTCAGCACTTATCACTCGCTGAAAATAACATTATGACACTAAAAGGAATATCAGACTTCAGACATACTCCACTTGAATCTCTTATCCTCAAGAGGAATCCCTGTGAGTTTCAAGAAAGATACAGACAACTGTAAGTCTTACTATCTCATGGCTGCAAAAGTTGAGCAACACAAAGAAATGTTTGTGAGACAATTTAAATGGAATAGGATCTCAAATACAGCAAGCCCCCTTGAGCAATATCTTTATTTTCCTGTAGTTTTAGCTATCATAAAAGTTGAAGCAATACAGGCTGGTGAGGCAGTATCTGATAATCACCACAAAATATTCAGGAACTGCCTAGGAGGCTTTCTAACCACATGGCTGGTAGTTCTTGAACTGAACTGAGTCCATGGATCGAGTTTAGAAACAGTGAGTAGGGCAGATGAAATAGATTCCCTTTTATTAATAGAAACTACCTATTACTCAATTGCTCTTCAGTCTCATTGCATCCCTGGTGTATTCTGAAAGGAGTCTAAATTGCATTACATGTCAGAGATGGAATCAGAAGGATGTGCTGAAAGATGGGAGCTAAAGCAAGAGAAAACTAAGTTACGTTAATTTGATTTGTCTGGATTTTCTCCTCTCCCTGTGACAGCACTGTGGAGGTTGCGCTGCCTTGAACACCCCACTCAGTGTAGGTGTATGTCACAGGCAGTGCAGCGTACTGTAAACTTAACAGAGCTGCCTTGGACACTGGAAATGAAAATTCAAATCCAAGACAGAGTAGAGGATTCAGGGGAAGGTAATTGATTCTAAGTCTCATGCTTGGTTTGACACTCACACTCCTATTCCATTCTTCCCCCATTCCTTTGACTCCAAAACCCTGTTGCCAGGAAAAAAAAAAATTGCATGCACGTCAGAAAAGGGAATAAAGCATGTTCCTTCTAAACTCTTCAAAAATCTGCATCCCACTACAAACACAGAGTCATGTCAGCCATCTACTGAAGGCATTGATGTTGTTTTTGAGATAAACCTTACAGCACATGTCTAACAAGTCATCTCTTCCTAGGAGGGGGAAAAAAATGGGAGAAATTTGAAAGAGTGCTTAATGAGAACCTCTCCAATACAGTTTTTCCTTCAGTGTAGTAGGCATCCCTTTGACAGTGTGATGGTGATGCTTATGCTTGCTAAATGTAGACAGGTAGATGTCAAAATGATGGTTAAAAAGTGAATTTAAAATTATGGATTTCACAGTTTATCTTCATACCAAAAGGTCCGGGAGAACAAAAGCTGAAAAGCACTTTCTAATAATTGCTAATAATGTTTCCACTCCAAATCCTACCAGTTGTTAAGGCAATTAAATATTGTTATTAGTCGGATATTACTTTCCCTGCCAGTGTTGGAAGGCAGAATGAATCATGTTCAAGCATAGCTAAAGCCCTGAGTTACCTGCCCAGACTGAGCATCGGTGAGTCCACGCTCACCTCGGGAGGCACAAGACCAAATACTAGAGCATGTGGGTTAACACCCTGTGCAGTGTTTGAGGGGGCTGTGGCTCCCTTAAACTCTTCTGGAGAATGTGACATCTTGACAACTGAGGTTAGATACTGGCGTGCTGTCTAAAAGGGACAGTACATTAGGAGGCAGAGCTATGCATTTCAGTTTGGCATCGTGCCCACAAACCAGGGACTTCTTTTCTTTGGGAGACTCAGAAGTGCAAAAAACTTTGCAGAGACCCCACTATGTTTGTCACAGAAGGATAAAGTTGTGTGGCACTTCTTGCAATTTGAATCTTTGCTTTTCATCAGTCTAGGAAATTCAGTCTAGGCTAACACTGTGTCCTTTCCTTTGCATTAGACAGCTGGTTTGATTCTAGTCTATTAAAAACATAGATACTTGTACTGCTTTACTGAGCCTAGGATATCAAACTTGTGCAACAGAGTGAAAAATTAAAATTTTAAATTAGCTCTTTACCAGATACATTCTTTAACAAATGGCAAATCAAGGTTTCCAACAATACAAATCTATTTTGGATATGTTTGAATCTGCTGTTTGGTTTTTTTCATCAGTCTATTTTGTTCTCAACATTTCACAAGATTATTTATCTCAATTGCTGTTTTTCTTTTGTCTCTCTCTCTTTAAGTGTATTCTCCAGTTTGCCAAATCTGAAGACGCTGGATGGTATCCCAAAACTGCCAGAAGACTGTTCTCCCCCAGATATCAGGTTTATTTTCAAAATGTGTACTATACTCTAGCACTGTATTTTTGTAGGATTGCATCTGTACTAGAATCACCCGACTTAGAAGACAGAATAAATCCTGTATGTGGAAGTTACTGGGCTTTTTTTTGTGATCAAAAAGATACTGAAGCAGAAATAGAATTCTTTTGAATGCATTTGTGATACCACGAACTTCAAGTAAGTATGGATAAATTACGTGTAAATAAGACGCAATGTGTATGCTGAGTGTCAAGAGTTTGTTGGCTCTCCCTTAAGAGTGTCTTTACCTTTCCCACACCCCAACAGTCAAAACAGTTGATTAAAATATTGCACGAACTAGATCACAACATTGTGAATGTGTAACAGTGTCTGGCTCGAAGTAGTTTCTACAGCTGTGAAAAGAAAAGGACAGTGAACCACCACACAGAGGTGTCAGATTGAGGGCTCACACTTGGGAAATATTCTTGCAATTCATAGAAGCAGACCAGATGCTTCCCACTATTTACATGCTCACAGGGTTTGATAACTAGATCCAGCCAGTGTAGTCTACCCCAGCAATATGAACAGACCACGCCCTGACAAACCCCTCCATAAACACACGACAGAACCAAGAGGGTCCAGTTCAACAATACACAGTGACAAAGTCTGGCAGGTTCAGAGAGAGGTGATGTGACTTACACAGAAACAACAGGACAACCAGAGCTCTGAAGCAGAAAAAGCAGAACATTGTTTTTGTCAGCATGGCAAACTAGTCCAAAAGAAGAGGAATCTTTCACACGGGGAGGGTAAGAACAGAAAACCTGAAAGCTGTCTGAGGAGTGAGGCTGGTATTCTACCTCAGATCTAGATATTAATCCAGATAGAGTATAATGCACTAATGAACATAAAAAAAAAAAAAAAACCAAACAAATAAACAAACACTGTTGTGTTTGTGAATGGAAAGGATGAAAACAAAGAATGAAATACATTCTTTCAACTGAAGATGTATATGAGAAAACACAATCTCCTTGGAAGCAAGGTCAGGAGCGCAAGCAGAGAAGAAGCAGAGCCTGAAGGAGCAGCCTCACTGAGCCAGGCAGAGCCAGACAGCAGAGAGCAGAGGCACACTGGCTGCTGTGAGGGTGTATGTCTGGAGACAAGGAAGGGAAACAGCCTTTTCCCAAGCTACAGGCACTAGGGAGCATTCAGAGCAGCAATGTTCAACTCACAACAAAAAGCACTTGAGGACTAGGCTCTCTTCCCAGAATTCAGCATTAGACAGCAAGACTGAGATGGGAAATTGTCCCTGTCCTGTGGGTAGAGATTTCAGTTAGGAGCAAACAGTGAAGCTACCGCTCGCTAATTGCACATGTAATTAGGAGCTGGTCAATCCTCTCCAGGGAACATGCTCAGAGGCTTTGCTCTGTAGACCTGACTCCTGGGTCAGTCACAAGAAGGAGGCACAGACAGTGATGTATTATTTCCAGACAGGAAGCTGGTTCTACTCTTATAATTTTTCCTTTCATTATTTTAATGGTCTGGTTTTGGAATCCCAGAAAAATACGAGGTAATATCAGGGGAGCCTTGCTGATTTTATTTAAAGTGCATCCAGGAGCAAGAATTCACGAGTGATGCTGGAGTCACTTTGCTGCAATGAGATTTAAATGAGATTTTCACTGTTAGCAATGCCACATGGGAAACTGAGGGGGAAAAAAGAGCAATTAGGTTCCAGCTGGTTGACTGGACAACAGCCATGAGACTGAGGGAGCACGCTGGATACATTTCAACATTGCTGGTCAAGTAGAAACCCCAGCAGCAGGAACCTTTTGAAACTGGCCTCAAGTTCATGCCAAACCAGGGATAAATTAATATACATTTTAGGTTCTAATTAGATGATTACTACCTAGCTTCCTTTTCCTGGCAAATTTACACTCAGCTTCACTCAAGGAAAAATAGGCCTGTGGCAAAATACTCTTCAGTTGTACTCACTTGCTTTTCCAGTTATGTTATGGGGTGGTCTAATCTAGACCTAATTCATGACTTTAAAAAAACCCAGAAGGAAAGGAACAGCAGTAGAGCCTTGATTTTGTTGGAGCTTTTGAGATTTCATCTATTGTGATTGCACTCTGAAATCTAAATTAATAGCTACTACCTGTGAGGTCAGTATCAAAGTATCATTAAATCAATTTCCAGTTATTCACAAAGATTCCTTCAAAATGGGTTCTTCATGAAAATTCAGCAGTGTTCCCAATACCTAATATCATGGAACAAGTCCAAGGCTGGCAGAGCTCAGAACTGAGTTCCCAAGTCTGATTTTAACTGTCTCTTCATTTCTCATTATGTCTGAATCTCTCAAACAAAATAAAAAGTGAGCAATATAAAATCAAGACTGATTCCTTAAGTGAACAGAGAGAAACAAGACTTTTCATTTATTCCATTTATTATGATCCCAGGAATTCCAGAGCAGGGTTTAAACCTGAAAATATTACCATACATAGATCATGGAAGCAACCAAAGTTGTTACAGAACAGAAATCATCAACTACTGATGAGCATATCAAAGACCCTTTGCTTGTATACACATTAACCTTGTTAGAACAAACACCCTGTGTCCATATTGGTCGAAATCATTTAAATCACCCAGGAAACAAAGACTTTGAGCCAATATCATTCAGGACTGTGCATTGCAGCACCAGTATTAGATGAGAATGCAGTGAAGAGGAAATCAGTGGCTTGCCAGTCTACCTTTCAAAAATGTCTTCTTTTAGTTCCTTACCCTGAACTTCAGGGGCTGGAGAGTGCTTCAGAGGTGAATCAGAACTGATCAGTTCATCCTTCAATTCATCATCATAGATGTTAATGCAAATGGCTCAAGCCCAAATTTATACACTTATACGGAGTAAATAACTTGTCAGTGATTTCCTAGAGTGCAGCCTGGTTGTGCTGGAGCACACAACGGTTACAAGGACATCACAAGTGACATCCTGAGGTCCTTGTCAGCTCACAGGTCGCTGTATCTGTAAGAAGTTTGCCTGGCACAGACTTTGAGCAATACTGTGTGTCCAGCCCTGGGTGACGTGGTAGATCAGAGTGGTTACTGCATCACCATAAACCACCAAAGAGCTGACACGGAGGGCTGGGCTCTGACACTCTGCTGAGTCTCAGTCCATAGCAGGCTCTGCTTTGCCTGCTGCTCAAGACAGCTCGTCCTCCATGGACCAGCCCGCACGTTCCCGTGGCCAGGGAGGGGACCGGTTTCTTTGGTCTGTCCTGGGTTCTGTTGCTGGTGTTGGTGTGTCAGTGACACCAGGACAGCCGTGCTTTCAGGGCTGGCTCGTTCCCCCACCAAACACAAGTGACCGCCAAAGTCCTTCCCACATTAAATTCAACAGCAAAACGTCCGCTGACTTCAAAGCTGCAGAAGCAGAGCTTTAGTGTGCTGTGTGGAAGGAAGGAAGAAAGGAAACTACTCACAAATTTGGGGTCACATTACCAAAAAGGGCGCTGTGAGTCTGTTAACCTTTGAGAAGCAGAACACTCTCCTCTTTCCCTGGAGAACCTCTCTTGAAAATCAGACTATATTAATTCGTTTTATTGTTTCCTTCCTGACTGATTAAAATCAAATACCTTCTGGTGTATGTAAGGCAGTTTTCAATCACTGCCACTTAAGTGTTTCAATGTTCAGTAAAGAACCTTCAGCATTTTTCATGATTTCCTTGCTATCAGCACTAAAAGAAAAAATTAATTTCGTGAATATACTGACTGATGTTTTGATCTGTTTGGATGCGTGTATGAGGCACGCAGAGGCACACTGGCAGGAAACATGGGTGGAAATAAGCTATTAAGATGTCCCAGAGCATTCATTTTTCCTTTGTAGTCTATCATCCAAGATACATTTGCTTTGGAATTGCCAGGTACCATGCTACATTATGTAATTGAAAACATTGAAGATAAGGAAAGAAGGCCAATGACAACATATGCTTTGGATAAAAGCAGCTATAAAAATAAACATAATAACCAGAACAGGGACAAGACAGGCATAGACAATAATAACAAATTGAGAATGACCAGAAAGTTCATGAATGGTCAAGCTACAGAAAATGGTGCAGTCAGCCTTGGGGAGTGAAATCCAAGCCAATTTTTTTTTTCTTTTTCATCCTGATCGTCTTTTTTTTACTATGTGTTTACATAATATATTTCCCATTCTTACTTTTTTCATTCTAATAGATTGCTATAATTACCCTTTACAACCTGAGCTCTGAACCAGTTTAAGGATGGTGCTATTAAGAGGAATGGATGATGAAGTCAGATGTTTCTTTGATGCAATTTTAATTTTCTGTGGACAATGTACAAAGTTCTGTTTTCTGAACTCAAGGAAGATCAAACAAGAGGCTGCTTCTGTGCTCAGGGATCCAAGCCTTTCTTCAGTCACTCCTTACCTCTCACCTTTTCTCAGCATTATGCATTTTGAGCTTTATCTCCTGAGGTTTATCTTGCTGCTTTTTCTCTGTTAGGTCACTCACACTCTTGTGGCTGCAAAGACCTTCACATGTTGGGCTAGCACTCTCCATGAGCCCGAAGCTCTAGCCCAGGGTGTCTCTGGTTGCTCAGGCTGCTGCAAGCATTTCATTACCCCCCAGACCTGGCTGTTCTCTCCTTGCTTGTGTCTCTGGTCCTGCCCTGCAGTTTCTCCCGGTTCCACCTTCAGGTCCACAGCTGCCTTTGCTATGTTTGGTATCATGCAGGCAAAATGAAACTGGTGGTGAAACAAGAAGTTCTATGGGTTTAAATAATCGGACTTCCATTCTGTATGAGCTATCCCTATTTATCTTTAAAAGGCAGAATTCTCTGTGAGGACAGATGTTTGAATTAGGGGATGTTATAGAGGAATGTGTCCAGCTCAGAGGGCATTTGAAATCAGCAGTGTCTAAAAGACAAAAGCTAAGGAGCTTAGACCTGCTGCATTTCTTCACTCAGCTTAATGTTTTACCACTGGTTCTAACCTGAAGTGTTCGCAGTCTGTTTTGCTCTGCTTTTTTTTTCTTTTTTTTAAATTGTCTTCCTTTAAACATTACACCAAATACAACTATACAGCTTACAGCTATACACAGCTTAATCTCACAAGGGTAGGTGTGTGCCTATAGAGAAAATGGAATATAATGTTGTTTTTACAGAGGGAAGTGCTCAGAGTGCTTATTATATCCTATGCCACAAAGACTAGATAAAAATGTCCCAGGTTTTTTACTGTGACAATGTCACACTCAAGCACTCTGAACCAAAAACCTCACAGTAAGAGAGCGCCTAATTATATTTGGTGCCTAGTATTTATCAGCTTGAAGGTGCTGGAATAAATCCAGGACAAATTTCTCTGCAGTATAATCCTATTTAAAATAGTTGAGTTTATTTACACCACAGATGTCTGCCAGCTATTGAAAAGGCCATATTTAAGCCTGCCCTAAATCTGCCTTTTAGTCCTGGATCTTCACATCCTGATTCAGTGCAACACCTGGATGCCTGAAGTAATTTGGGTGCTGGATGCAAGATAATGTTAGTACAACACATATGAGCTCGGGCAGGGCCACAAGACAAAAGTTTATATGATGAAAGATGTCTGAGTTTGAGCTTAGTTGTATGACACTGCGGAGTCCTGCGCAGCACTGTCTGGGGAATATAACAGCATGTCATATTCTCACCATAATGAGTATTTCAAGAGAAGAAAAAGGATCTTTTTAAACCAACCCTGCTGGAAACTTGGTATAAATAATTACAGCTCCAAGCCTGCACTACTGTGGAGTAGAGCAAATCCTCCAGGCCCAGACCTTTGGGAACTGCAGCCCCAAGGAGGGACACAGGTGAGGACACCTGCAGAGGCAGGTTTTGTGACCAGAAAGGTAATGCTTTTGGTTGTATTTACCAAAGGAAAAAGTCCAGATGAATAATAGATATCCCACCTATCCCAAACATCTACATTTGCAGCAAAATATAATGTGACATGATAAATATGCGTGTGTATTTAATGTCAAGAAACTTCCAAGTGTGTACCAGCTAGACAGGGCAGCTCATAGTGCAGGAGAAGGACCAGGGTCTGGGGGTGATGAGGTTGTTTCCTCAGTGAACATATATGAGTAGTCATCTCTGAAAGAAACTAGGTATTTTGGAAAATAACTACAGTGAAAGGTTTTACATGACAATATTAGGAGAAAAAAAATCTCAGTATGTGTTTTGAATTATAAACATCTGTGTCTAAATGAAAGCCATTTCTCCCTTTACAAGCATATCTCCCCCGTGTGCCTGTTCCCTCTGAAGGGCAGGAATCCAGCATGGATGCTGTACTCAAATCCCAGTTGCTACTGGTCTGTCCTCTTACTCTCCTCCTTCCACTGCCTGTAAATGAAAAAATATGCTGCCGTCCAGGCC
Organism: Merops nubicus; assembly: GCF_000691845.1. Classification (NCBI taxonomy): domain Eukaryota; kingdom Metazoa; phylum Chordata; class Aves; order Coraciiformes; family Meropidae; genus Merops; species Merops nubicus. The sequence continues at coordinate 54,935 of NW_008581378.1, forward strand.
TGGGGCCCAGGCAGCTATCTCCAGATATAAGGCAGCCCTCCCTAACATGGGAAGAGTGCTTGTTAGGCTCTCTGCAAAGCTGAGGACAGAAGTCAACAGTCTCCTACAAGATAGAACAGGTGACAGTCGTATAAATAAAGCCCAGATGAGACGCACTAGCTGGCTCCAGCCAGGGGACCCAGCCTTACCAGCTAAGATTTGGGGAACTCCACTCTGGAGCCTCTGAAGAAAGAGCTGATGAAGGGCTGGGTGTGTGTGGAGGGCCAGGAACAAGAGATTGTTGAGGTTGAGTTTTTCTGGAAGTGTTTGGCCCACAGGACTTACTGTGGTTTGCTTCTCCGGCCTCAGGAAATTTGCTGAAGCCTCAGTTCTTCCTAATAGTCTCGGGACAACTAGGAACCTATGAGTGGAAACCAGTGTGGAGGCAATGTGGTGCTAAACAAGGTAAGCTAATTTTTGCACAATTTTTTTGTAGGCTGTAAAGCTTGGGTTATTAATTACTGAATGTGGCTTTGCTGGAGAAAAGCAGCTGGTAAACAAGATTCTTAAACAACTATACATACATAGGTACACCATATGTTGAAGATAAACGTTTTCCTTGCATTTCACTCCTTTCCAAGAGCCTGCTTTCCAACATGGGACAATGTGCTGGAACACCCTCACTGGCTGCTGAACTCTAAAATCTGGGGGCATTTCTTGCTGTGAAAGTGGTGTGTCTTTTGTTCTGTCTGCTGCAACTTTTAATCGTTCAGAAGCAGGCTGCTGCTGTGTTCCCATTCAATCTGTGCTGCTTTTTGTTTCTAAATACAAACTGCATTTACAGTGAGTGATTTCTGGGCTTGGGAAGTATGCTCTGGTAAAGAGGTGCATTTGTGAATCTATCTACCTGAGGAAAGCTGTGCCTCCTGGGAATAACTAATGGAAAACCTTGTGCTGATGATGTATGGTACCCGGATGTCTTCTTTCAAAGCACTGCGAGGATTGGAGTTCCCTTAGGACTGGTTTCAATTCATCCTTCCTTCTCCACCCTTCTTGTGTTGTTTTAATTAAGTTATAATTCATCCTTTCCTTTAAAACAAATTGTTTATCTAATTTTCTTGGTGATGCATCCTTTAATTTGAGATAGGGCTATGAAGATGGTACACTACGTGCAGTCAAGCCAAGGTGCAAGCTTTCAAAGAAAACAAATAGGGTTTCTCAGCCATGCTTGGCTCTTGTTATTTTCTAAAGATAAGTAAAGGACAAGTCTGCCTGTCACCAGCTGATACATGGCTCATTCCTGGGGCATGGGGCTTTGTAACTCCCTTAGTACTAATTTTAGCTACAGAATCACCTTTTATTCATTTCAGCATATAATCCTGTTTTAACAAAGCCCATTGATTGGAAGAGAAGATATTCACAGAATTAGTGGCTTATCTATTAGACATCTGTATGAGCACAGGAGTTCATATTGTCTTGGGCAAAATAATATGACCTGAACTATCCAACAAGAGAACTGTGGAGAGAAGAGCAGCCACCCAAACCAAAGGCTAAAATTAATTTAGAAAAAAAAAATTCTTTTTCCAGTGGAATGAACTACAGCCAAAAGAAACAGATTTCCCAGAGAAACACTGAACTATTTGACAGTAAGAATCAGGTGCAATTTGCTGCTCTTCCTCTCATCCATAAGCCATTCTGGGTCTCCAAGTTGTTGACCTTTTGCTAAAAGTGTGTAGTCTGTGTTGTCTGCCCTTGTGCTTAAAGTGCTTTATTTTTCCTCTTTGTGCTGATTTTTTTTTTTTTTTTTGGGTGGGAGGTTGTGCAAATTATTCTTCAAGGCTTCCTTTGGACCTTAAAAGAATTCTGTTTCATAGGATGCCCAAAGGAATAAAATCTCTTCATTATGGTGCTTCTTAAAATTAGCTAGATATTAAAGGTCTCCCTTTTAACTCACAACGTGCCATTTCTGTGCAGAGATATTGAGCTCCCAACAAGTACTGCAGAGCTGAGCACATACAGCTCCTCAAAGCACCCCACATATCTATCACAAACTTGGTTGCACTTTACTTAGCCATTTTTTCCTACAAAATGATGAAAATTAACTTTCTCCCTGCTAATTTCCATTCCAAATGAAGTCACATCAATATTTCCATCCCCCAGTTTGGGGGTGTGTTAGCAAAGGGCGCCTGTTGCTGCACGTTTGCCCTTGTCCTGTAATCCAGCATCATTTTGCCTTGCTGGAGGCAGCAGGGTTGGGTGGTTTGCCTCTGGTGTAGCTTGTTCCTGGGACACCTTGTGGTGGTCAGGACAAGGCAATTGGTGTCTATGCTTGTGGTAGAAAGGTCATGATGGATGTCTGTGGCAGGACAATTCAGGTTGCAACAGACCACTCTGGAGCTCATCTGGTCTGGCCTTGCCCAGGTAAGGGAAAATCCTGTACCCAAAAGGCTTCTTGGCTCAGCTTGGTGGCACAAGCTGATAGGTCTAACAAATGTTTGAGATTCGGTACCAGTTGTGCCAGGGATCTCTGTTTCCATATAATCTCCGTATTAATGAGTGCATTGGAAAGAAACTGTACAGAGTGCAGCATTAAACTGTGCTTTGGGAGCAGTTTTTAAGTAGTTATGTCCAAGTAATGATACTTTCTATTTGGCTCAGATATCAGTTGACAAGCTGAAAGGGACTTTAGACAATAGGTATTTATCCAGTGTTTTCCCTTGAGGGAGCCATGTCCAGTATAGCTTTTTCATTTACTCAACTGCCAGTGGGGATCAGGATGTTATATACAGGGAAAAATAGTTTTCATAACCTGTTTTTGAGGGCTTTTGTAGTTAAGCTTTTATTGTGCAATGGAGAGTCCAGGCTGCTTTAATATTATATAATGTCTTAGCTAATTCAGCTGTCCATATTTCCTAATCCTTTCACAATGAAGCAAATATGTTTTCCCTTTCTTGAGAGATACCAGAAGTCCCACTTAAAACACAAAGCAAAGCTGAACAAAAAAGAAATTCTTGTAAAATTGAATGCAGTAATACTGAGAAGGCATTTCAAAGATAGCAAAGCCTGTACAGAAAGGTAACTCTAGCCAGTAACTGCTGTCAGCAAGAATGGCCTTAAAGTATTACATGGTTTTCGTGCTCTTTTCTTTGACCTTTAGTTCAAGGCCATCTGTGCTGAGCAGCTGATTTTTATTGGTCCCTTGAGTGGCTGTTGGAGATGGGCTTCAGAACACATAAAGAGGAGCAAAACCTGTTGGCAGAGTACATTTTTAAACCTTCCCCCTTCCAGATAAAGTGTGAGAAAACTAATTTAGCCCTTGAAGGAACAAGTCTATTAGCCCTTTGATAGCTAATTTAATTCCTGATAATTTATTATGCTGTATGAGTTGGGAAAATAGATTCAAATGCATTTTGGAAGGTAATAAGAAATCATTATCGGGGAGGAAAAAAACAACACTGTGGAAAAGGAAAATAGTTGAAGGATTAGGCATAGAGAGATGGAAGGGTCTGTCTGACATGGGTTGTGTAAGGAGGTTGGCAGCTGGACGGGGGAACTGAAGACAAGTGCAGGATCTGGGGAGAGGATAAGGTGAAGGATGTGGCTTGAAGGAAAATGCACTCTGCTTTTCAGCTGGCTTGTCATCTCAAGGTTTCATGCTTGTCACTGTTTTAATGTCCTTGTGTGAAGAAGTAGGGGGCAATGGTTAAATCTGAGTCTATTTGGGTTTGTTTCTTTTCTGGAACCTCAGGGATTTCTGTAATTACTTGATTTTTATCTATTGTTCCCATAGACCTTTAGATATGGCCACAAAGTGCTGCTTTGTGTAGATCCCCTGTTGGCTTTTCTTGTTGAATCTGGAGGATAGCACTATGCTCCCGGAGAGAACAGCCTGCATCAGAACAAGTTATTTGTATGGTAATCCAAAAAGAGAAAATGTATTGGCACTTGCTAGGTTTCTGGCATTCAAGGGTAGGTAAATGTTCTGCCAGCAAGCTAAGGGAGCAGCAAAGCTGCTCGTGTTTGCATGAGGACTCTTGCATAGTAACATGTATTTCCCTCAAATCCCACCATCCTACCAGCTCAGTGAGCACAGCGCAGTCCCTAGAGTCCACATCTCTTAAACGTGCACCTTTTTGCATGTGCTTTGTAGCACTGCAGTTGCTGCCCATCATATTAAATGACTGCCACATGTTAACAGTGTTCCTAACATAAGCCCAGGTAGCTAACATGGCTTCCTTCTGCTTTGGTTAGGCCCTGGTCTGGGACACGAGTTTCAAGGCATTTGGGAGCCCTGTTCCCATTTCAATTTGTAGCCTTTCTAGTTTTTTCTGTTTGTTTCCAGGCTGGCTTCTTTCTGTCTCCATGCCCCCCTATTTAAAGTGGGGTGATAAACTTGTGGGTTTGTTTGAAACATAACATTGTTAGGTAGGGAGCAGCAGAACACATAAAAATAAACCAAATAGTTTAAAGAGATGTTTGCACAGCTCAACTAAGTGATTATTCTAGAATGACAGAATGGTTTGGATTGGAAGGGACCATGAAGATCATCTACTTCCAACCCCCCTGCCCTCCTCTGGACCTCCTCCAACATGTCTGTGTCCTTGTGGTGTTGGGGGTGTGATGCTATGTTCCCTCCAGCATCTCCTTGCTGTAGCCTGTGAGGCCTGAGAGGTTTCTGCCATCTCACAGTTTATTTTGGGGACTGGACACCACGTGGGGATATCCCTACCTCTGGCTAACCCTCCAGCCCATGGTTCCTTGTTGAAGCTTGTGCAGGGGGTGGAGGCTGCAGCAGCAGCACCCCAGAAGCCAGCTTTTTCCAGAGGCAAGGCTGTCAGGTTGTTAGAGATTCATTTTCACTTATGAGCCATGAAATAAAGCTCATCTCCCCAGCAATTTACTACTATGCAGTCCCATTGATTTTTATAGGAGTTGCCCAGTGTTTCACAGCAGAATGCAATTCCATTTTTTTCCTCCTTGGGCATTTCTGATTTGTCTTTCATTCACTTAATGGCTCAGTCAAGAGCCCACTGAGCTTTTTATAGTATTTAAATGGGAGACATTAGCATAGCATGGATGCTTTAATGCATTTATAGATGAATCTTTGGTATATTCTTATTGATCAAGTGCTTGTGTGATAACCAAGTGCTGCCCTCTCCATTTACACACAGAAAACTGAAATGCTGGAGGGGAACTAACTGCAAATGTCATATGCAGGACTTAGCAACAAAGACCCAAATCCAAATTACTCCAAATTTAGTGTCCTAATGCTGGGATTATCCTTTTTCCTTTGAGAAGGTTTTTTTGCTACTGTTTGCAGATGTCAGAGTGGTTTTGTGCATGAAGGAGTCTCATCTCTGTCTCTCTTGTTGATTTTTTTTTACGTGCTGCTGTGTTTGGTTTGAGGCTTAATCCTGCTCTGCACTGGGTCTTGATTTACACTTAGAATTGTTGCAAAGGAGCTAAATTGGGTTCTGAGGTTTAAAAGGCCACTCTGACATCTGCAAACAGTAGCCAAAAACCTTCTCAAAGGAAAAGGCAATTATTAATTTAAGAAGGTAAATGGTTGGTAAGATTACGGGAGCATGTGGAAACAGCTCTTGAGGTCATTAAAAAACAGGAACAGATTTATTGACTGATCAGATGTCAGTAAGCTTCCCTTACATGCGTGGACATTGTATCCTGTGAGGGAGTTAAAGTGGGCAGGGAAGGTATCTGCTATGGCTAATACAATATTAAATAGAAATCCTCTCTACTTAATCCTCTTATTAGGCATTGAATTACTTTGGCTCTTAAGGTGTTTGCTACCTGTTGATAAGAGCGAGGAAGGAAGTGAGCTGTCACTTTTTGAGAACATAGTAAATGATTTGTATAAAAAAGGGCTGATATAGCAATCAGTTTGTGTCGCTGCTGTGAAGAGATGATGCCCGTACAGGTCCAGATCTTGTGAGGGATGGGGCAAATCTTCCCTTTTCTGTCTCTGGCAGTTAGATGTACGTCCTGGCTTACAGAGGATGAATGCAGTTTGTTCGCTGGCAGCTAAGTTATGGAGTATGAACCTGCTAACACAAAATGGGGCAGGCCTTGATCTCCCCGTGAATCAGAAGGAACTGAACAAACCAGCCCCCTCCTAGGAGGGCTGACACCTCATTTCTTTGTTCATCTGTTTTCCTTGTGTGCCTTTTCTGGGTTGAAATTTGTGGGTTTTGGAGGCAGAGAGGAGGGGCTGAACCTCATGGTGTTACAAATCCCACAGCCTGGTGAGGAACTGTGGGGCTGGGTGGCTCTATAGATGAGTTAAATGGTGGCTGAGTGACCAGTAAGCAGTCTTTATACATTCCTGTATATTTTCAAGGTACCTCCTGTTGCTCTGTGGACATTGGAGCCAATGAAGTCCTGTAGTTTTGTGCCTTTCATTCGTACACCTTTCTGGCCCAGTAACCCTGGCTATGTCTCCAGCTACTCCACTTCTGCACACCCCCTCAGGTCCCTTCCACACCCCCCTGTTCCCAGCAATGCTCCAGTATGACGGCTGGTGCTGAATGAAGTTTGTCCTTGGTGGCTGATAAACCAACTGTGGTGGCCAGTACTTGCCATGAGGCCACTCCAAGCTTTCAGAGGTGGAACTGCTGCAGTAAGCATTTACATATGTTCCTTTCTAATACCTGGTGGTGGGATAGAGAGCTCCTTCAGTCTTCCTTTCATCTCATTTTCCTGGCACTGACCCTGGTCAGCTCTGACTTGAAGACAGCAGTTTTCACTGGCACCACTGTTGCTCTTGGTGAGTTGCGCCAAGGTGTCTGGTGATGGTCCACCTTCCACTCGTGCTCTGCACCAGCTTTTAAATGAATACTCTGATCCATTCTACACCTTCCTGGACACCGATTTTATTCTTTGGCGTTGCAGTATAAAGCTATTAATGAAGCTAAATCCAGGTCAGGTTTGTTTGGGGGTGACAGCACTGTTCAGTATAAACAACCATCTCAGCTTAGTGTATACGAGCCATCCTGTTTCTCACCTGTCACATCAAATGACTGGAAAATTGGTTCCCTGTAATATTGGGAGGGCTGTTCGCCTTCAACTTGAGCTATCTCCTGGACACAAACAGCTCAGGGCTTCTGCAGTCCAGAGTATCTTGCACAGGGCTAACCTGGGTTATTCACCAGTTACTGCTTTAGTGAGGTACTTTGCAGCTCCTGCCAGGAAAGACTTCTCTACAGGTAAGGGAGGAACTGCAGCTCTTGTCATTCTCTTTGATGCCAGTGGAATAATGTATCCCAGATAGAAAAAACTGTGTAGAAATGAGATTTTTAAATTAATCCATAGACTATTTTGTTCTGATGAACAGCTAATAATATCCTTTGTTCGTTACGGATGCTGCCTTTTCCAAAATGCCATCTAGGACCTTTTTTGTTCCTGTGACATAAAGCAGTGTATAAAATTCCCTCTGAAGTTTAACCTTTCATTGAAGCTCACCTTTGTCTACTTTGATTCATAGTTCGGGTCTTAATTGTGCCTCATGGACAACTGTAAAATGGTCAGCTTTGACCTGAATATGAGCTCTTTCACAAGAGAAATTGTGTGAACTTGTTTGTGATGTAAACCAAAATCCCTGATAAGGAGAGGGACTTTTCCATTGGCTGTCTTCCATCCCTGGCCACCTTCTTCCACTCTTTGACCCCATCCTTGATGTGATAACTTTCTTGAGCCCACTGTGTACTGCTGAAGACTTGAAGAGTCCCTGCAAACATTTAAGAACGGTGCTTGTGGCTTATTTGACAGCTGGGCTCTAGCCTGTGGCAAACAAAGAGCTCAGCCCTGATCCTTGGCCATGAACTTTTCGTTACAGGGGATTTTTTTTTCAGTAAACACAGCCTTACAGTTGCCTTCTCCCTCTTGGAAAAGGATGTAGAAACGTAAAGGGATCATGGAACAGCTTGTTGTGTACCTCTGATCAAAGCCAAGATCTTTTTTTTCCTGTAGCATCAGATGCAGGGAGATGTTTGTTCCTTCCCACAGCCTGGAGCAGAAGAGGATTGCTCCTAAAAGGCACCCCTACAGCACATCCTTACGAAGTGCAAGCAGGGGATTGGGAAGGCTGAGTGACCACAGGGGATGCAGAACTGCCCATGGTCTGCACATTGTGGGGTGATGGCACTACAAAATGAGCACACTCATTGCTCTGGTGACTGATGATCCTTCTGGAGGCCCATTTTCAAACAGAGAAACAAATGGACCAAGAGCTTAGGTGGCAGGGGAGAAATCTCATGTAGGTGCTAAGGGCTGATCCATTTCCTGCTGTAGTCAATCCAAGTCCTTTCTTTTTGCATCAGAAGCTTTACCAGTGCCTGTAAGTCATGTGTTTGTAGAAATCAAAGTTGCTTCAGTTCCATCAAAGCACCAACCGTGGCAGGGTGATGGGCAGCAGGAA
>NW_008581378.1:63375-86223 GCF_000691845.1 Merops nubicus
TATTTTATTTACTGGGCAACAGTGGTTTATTTTATGAAACAAAAGAAATGCTGGGGAGGAAGAACTGCACTTTCCAGCTGTTGTATGTAAGTGGCACCTGGAGATGGATGGTATGGTAGATATACACAAGCAAGGCAGCTTTCCAGTTGGCATGGTTGATAGGGAAGAGGACTCCTACCCAATTTGAAGTGACAGAGCTGTTTGTAGCATCCTGTGAAAGTCTAGCTATGAAAATGCTGAGAATTCTGTCCATTAATCACTGAAGGCAACTCTGTGAACATGACAGCTTTTCTAGCCACCTAGCTCTGGGATGGGCATTCACTGGTGGGTCTGCTCCTGTCTCTGAGGGCACCATGAGTGTTTTGAAGGCATTTTGTGTTCACATACATGGCTGACATAGTACGTACGATGAAAAAATGTCCTGATGGTTTTGCCACCTGTGATGTTTTGGGAGAGCATTAATGTGTGTGGTTGAAATGTGGCTCTGGAGCGAAGGAAACACATAGGCCCTGGCTGACATTAGAGGTGATGCAAAGGAAGGCCAGGAACAGCTAACAAGGGCTGTAGGACTGAAAAAATGAGAGATCAGCCCCAGATCACAGGTCTGTTGCAAAATACCTTTTGATTGATAAAACTATTTTGCCGTGTAGTTGAAAACGTGGAAGATACAGCTGACTATTGTCCACCTCAATCAGAAGGTACGGCAGGACTCGGGGCTAAGCTCAGGCCCAGGCTGATCCCTGGTCTCAGGTTTCCCATGAAAACCTTTTCCACACCACATGTGCTGCCTTGCCTCTGTGCCCCTCTCAGGTAGGGTTTAGCAGTTATCTTAAAATAAAGGCTCCAGATCTGCAGGCAGAAGAAACTTGGACAAAAAACTGTTTCTTCCAGTGGAAGGATTGTGCCAGGGATTTGTGGTTTAGTGATAACCTGTGCCTGTGAATTTTCTGTCCTTCATTTCAGCACGTAGGAACAAGTAGAGGCATTGCTAATCTTGTCAGCTGAATCCCTGACTATAGCAGAGCTGCTCAAATACCTTTAATATGCTGAAGTTCCAATAAAAATTTAAAAATACTTTCTTAGACGATATGGCAAAGTTATTTGGGCTTTTATTCCCTATGGAAGCAGTGATGATGATGAGAAAATAATGAATAATTTTGTGTTTGAACCAGCAAGAGCTATTAAAGCAAGACCTGTGGAAGGGAAACCTGTTTGAAGGCTGATGATGTGTCAGGTGTACTGAGCACAACCTTTCATCTCACTCTGGATACGCAGCTTTGGGTTTCTCATTCCCTTCACCCTGCAAATATTTTGGCTGTAACAATATAAATTTCTTACTCTGCTACATGCAGGAAATAAATTCTGTGCACACAGTAAACACTTTTTACGTGCTCAGACTTGAAAAGCAGGGTGAAGGTCGTTTTCAGCAATGACTGCTCTGCGGCTCCTTTGTCATGACAACCTGCAGCAGAAGTGGATAAAACTTGTGAGAAACTACTTCGTACTTCAATGACAAGTGTATCGGTGTGATTCGTTCCTAATCACTGTGATTTTTTTTTTCCAAATGTTTCCTTTAAAGTAGATCTATCTAACTCAATTTTCAGCTTGCGTTCAATCAAGCTTCAATTTAGTGTGGTAGTATTTAATAGATTAGGACAAAACCTGGATGCAAAGCGTGCTGCTCACATGCTGGTGCTGAACAGCTCCCTGATGGTGCGTGGTGGCTTTCAGCCCACAAGTAGTTCCAGACTCCCTCATCTACACGGGGCTCTTAAAGGCAACAGGGCAAGGAGCAATTGCTTCACTGAGGGCAGTCCTGGAATCATAATCTTGTATCTGACCCACTGGAGGATTTCCTGACCTACAGAATGAATTCTGCTGGGTTTTATTTTTTCCACTCAGTGTTATTGTTTCCTCTATTTTATGACTAGAGAAGGCTATTATGATCCTCTTGACCAAGCTTTTAATTCACTATAGGCGCTAGGACTTCTCCTGTGATGCCCAAGCTGGGGCTGAACTAGAAAGAATTTTAAAATGTTCAGGATCAGGAGTTCATCACAGCCTCCTAAATAATGGCTTCAATCACTCGTTAATTACTAACCATTGACACTATTTCTTGCCTGAATTTCATCACAGGATTTTCTTTTGGTTTTGGGAGGCTGAGGCCTTTGGTCTCACTGGTGGGCTGCCTCTGTAGGTACTCCTAGTCCACAATCAAGTCACCCCAGCACCTCTTTCCTGAGCTGATTGCAGCATGAACTTTCTTTCTATAAGCTGAACTTCCCCATCACTCTCACCATGCTCCCTGAACGGTCTCCAATATTTTGATGAGTGATTGCTAGACCTGGTCACAGTATCCACTAGCTGTCTTGCTGCTGCCAAATCCAGAAGTGTTGTGACTTCTCCCTTTGAATTCATACTTTCCCTCCCATCAGTGTGGGACTCTCATTAGTCCCCTTTGCCACAGCCCATGCTGGGAGTTGTGTTCTGTGAGCAGCAAGTGAGAGAATTTCCCTCTGCTGTTCATTCTGCATGCTCACAAGCTGTGGGCCATCTCTGGTTTATTTTTAGGTCACATAAACACATTGATTTCTTGATTCAGCATTGCCTGTGTCCCAGAAGACATCCTATGGTGATGAGGATCAGCCATGTGGATCTCCCTTCTCACCACCAGCCCATGTACCAAACGGGACCACAGGGACAGACCCTAAGTGTTGCATGTCAGGCAAAGAGATCAGAACAATTTTAGGGTGAGCAGCTAAATATCGGGCAGGCAGTTGTGCAAGATCTCGTGTGGTTTTCCCTTAGCCTTTGCAAAAAACATTGGAAGAACCAAAGAGCCGTGGTTTGAGTGATGCCAACATGAGCTGTGAGATGCTGGTGGGGAGCAGGGCTGGCTGGGGAGTTGTGGGAAGGCACCATGAGTTGTAGCTGGAGTGGTGTCTGGGGCATGTCACGGAGATTAGACACTGCTATTGTCAGGCAAGCCTGGAGCCCCACTCTCAAAGTTGATCTTTAGTCAAGTAACTCTGGTTTGAAGTGAATAAGTCCTTGATTAAGGACAGAACAGGCTTTCATTAAGACTTTCTTGGCCTCTTCACGTTGGACGTGAACTTGTTATGCTCGCTGAAGTAAATACTGCATCCGCCGTGAATAGCGGCTCCCCCCCCACCGCGCACAATAGCAGCCCTTATTCTACAGCTTCTCATCCTGGGCAGTTTGGACTCTTGGTCTCTGGACTCTTGCTGGAGCCATGACTTACCCAAGTGAAGCCCCAGAAGCCAAGGGGAACCCTCAAAGCTGCTTGATAAACACGCTGCGTGCCCAGGGGCACTGGGACCCGCGGGGCGCTCTGACTCTGAACCCATCCTTAGGAAAACTGCAACAACCCATCACGCCTTGGAGAGATCAGGAATTATATTCTAGTTTATTAACTGCAGACAGGTTTTATTATGCCTCAAATAATTAAATACTGCAACCATGACATTAAAAATACAGGCCAACTTACCAAAATAATTGTATTCTGAAGATTATGTACATATTATACATTTTACAGTATCATGTAAACTTTTTTATACATAAGGTAAATCTGATTTATGGTAACTAGAAAACCCAAAATACTTGCTGGCAAAAAATATTCCTATGAAACATAAACACCGTGTCTGAGACACTTAGGAAAACTGCAAAGAATGGAAGCCAACTATAAAACATAATATAATTGAGTTACTAGAAAAAGGAATTAAATTACATTCATATAAAAAGTTCAACTAAAAACATAGTTATGCATCATCATTATTTAAAAAAAAAAAAAAAAAAAAGGAAAATCCCAAACCCTCTCCTTTTATATATTAACAAACATTTTCATGGGAAGCTACCGTGTGCCTCATTTCCAGCAATGGGGCGTAGCCTGGGAAATCCAGATTCCCATTCTCCTTTAAACATATATTAATTAACTAATGTCTGTACCAATACAAACATTGTACATATCCATGCACTGTGATTATGTTGCTAGTAGCCTGCCAAGGCACAAGTTTTGTTTCACTTCCCACCCCTGCCCCTTCCATTTTGGCATGCAGTGCTAGAGGTGTTTGCTGTGCAAAAAAAAACTTCTGTGGGGTTTGTCTCTAGTCTGATTGTTCACACTAGAGAACACAGAAATTCTTCCAGCATAGACTTACAAATAAATAAGTAAAAGGTAAAGGCCTTAGTTCAACATCTTGTACCAATCAGGTCAACTCTATTAACAAGCTTTAACCCTCTCTGCAGTCTCCAGCAAGCCTGGCATGGAGGACATGCTCTTCTATTCCTTCAGTCAAATATCTTCTATATTAACTAGGAGAACAAAATGATTCCTTCTGCAAATCTTACTCCTGTGACAGCTGTAGTGTTTTCATTTGGCATAATGGATTTTCAAGTCTAAATGGGTTTCTAGCTCACATCTCATCTTGGCACGCCACCATTTGCATTATCTGCTATGTAGTGCATGTAATTGAAGTACCTAGGTGTGCTCATTAAAATAAATGCATAATTTAACTGCCTATAAACAGCTGCCAAAATTAGCAGCTGTCAACCTGCCTGGTTTTTGAAGCCTTGTAAAACTTGCATATTTTTTCGCTGTTCTGCAGCTAGAAAAGGCCTGTTCCTTCAAAGAGATAGGCATGTGCTTATCTTCAAAGATTTGAAGAATCTCATGAGATTCTGAGGACTGATGTTGCCCCTGGGCCACTCTGAGCCCTGCGGAGCGTGGCCAGCCCTTAGTCCTGACACTTGTGCCAGGGAAGACCACGAGAGTTGCAGCGACTAACGTCGACTGGGCTTAGGCACTAGACATGTTCCCTCGGATGCTGAAAGTATCTGGAATTAGCCCAAGCACCTCTGTCAAACTTGGGCAAGGTGGAAGTGTATTCCAAAATGGCCTTTAGAAAGCATGCCTAGAGTTACAAAAAATCAAACCTATGTGATGGTCTGTTTATGTACAGCTTTAATAGAAAAGAAATCCTAATCTAGAATATCAAAACACCTTATTCATATAAACGTATGAGAGCATCTAATAGAAAAGTAAAAAGTGTAAAACACAAACTTTTTTTTTTTTTAAATTAAATATCCTAAAAAAGTTTTTTTTTTAAAAAAAAAAAAGCCCCAGGAATTTGTGTGCTGGAAAAAAACAATAAAAATTGAAGAGAACTACATCTCCCCTCGTCTACGAGTTTTTGCTGCAACAGCTCTGCCTTCCTCCTCCTCGTCTTCCTCCTCATAATTTTCTTCATGAACTTCTTTTTGGTGGTTCTCTTCTTGCACGTCTTGCTCTTGATCTGCCTCTCTGTTATTCTTGTCATCTGCCTGATTGGAGGAAAAAAAATGGAGAATAATATCAGATTCAGAGTTCAGAGCAACTACCAGTTTCCTCAAAGTTTGTTTTAGGGCAGTGAAATGAAGTCAAGGAAAAATGATTGTCAGCAGAAACAGGAAAAGATTTTTTCCAAAGGCTTCCAGGCAGCAAAAACTGACGTTGGGGTGGAAAAATGAGCAAAAGGAAGTTGGGACAGTGTGACACATTAAGGTCCATGATGGAAAGCAAGCTGCAGCAGTTATATTATATAATGTCACTGTGATGTGATCACAGTTGTGGCAAGTGTTTAATCATGTCACCCAGTCTGGGGGTTTACAGAGGACTCACATTTTCATCATTTTCACCATATGGCTCTTCAGCATTGCGTTCCAGTTCGCGTTTCTTCTCTTCCGTCAAATCTTCCTGGATCTACAAAGCACAGAGAGGTTCTGGAGGGTTTAATTTCCTTTAGAAAAGCAGCCTGTGGCTTAAATGTACCTTTTCACAATGGCACCTTTACAGGGTGAAGATTCAAAAGAAAGGGAGGAGAGGACATGGAGAGGTAAAAGGGAGGGGAAAATCTCCAAACCAACCACCCAGCAATCGGGAAACTCACTTCCTCCAAAAGCATATTTAACTTTACCATTTTCACAGCCCCTCTTATCAGCAGCTAACACATTTAGATTTCCATTCTGTGTTTTAACTTTATGTATCTATTATTTTCTCCTTATCCTTCATAGCAGGATTGTCATGACACAGCAGAGTCACTACTGACACTTCCACCACAGATTCTCTGAGAACCATTTCAGTTCTGATAGGTGGTGTAGGTATTTAACGGTAGCTCTGTGCATGTTTTCCGACCAGTTGAGTGATCCTTCTGCCAACTGCTCCTGGAAAACCACAGAAGAGCAAGGAGGGAGTGGGAGAGGAGAATGATTTCTTCCAAGTCTGTCCTTGGGGAGAGCAGGCCACACGGAATCTGCTTCCCAGATGTTCAGACCTTAATCTATCACTTTGTCAGCACTCTCCCTTGCTTCCGTGTCCCTTTATGCTATAGGTGCAAACCTGAGAGAGGTAAACTTTTCAAAGTAACTTGATTTTCTTTTGGAGAATGCTGTTAAGCATTTTTGCTCCAAACAGTGTCCTGTAAGATGGGTACAGCTTCTCCCCATGGGGAAAAAAAAAGCTGTTTCACCTGGCCGGGAGCATATGTCACCCAGTGCTGCCACTTACTCTCTACTAAGGAAACTATCCTCAATTAAGGCATCTCAACGTTTTTACTGCCAACTCAATCACTGCTCACTCCTTAACACTTCCAGTAATCACACTGGTCATAGCCCTTTATGAAAGATGTATTAAATGACTTCCTGTAAGCCAAAGAGCAGCTGCCAGAAGCCAACTGTTGCCAATTCCTAGACATGGTTTGATTTCAGTAACTGTGCTTTCAGCTGGTGGGTTCTAAGCACGTATCAGCTAATCTAGACAGAGTGTTCTCCGTGGGGAGGTAATGAGTAGCCATTTCTATTGCTTTTTGTAAATCATTACTTATGAAGTAGAAAATAGCAATTGATTAGGTCTGCACTGAAGACACATCCGTAACGAGCATGCCATTCAACATTGACCCAGAGGAGAAAAGGAGGGAAGGGACTTTGTTTTTGGTCCTAAGCCACGTGCTAACAGCTCCAGGACTGTCTGACTCCACGAACAGTCAGGGCTTACATAACTTGGGTTGCTTAGGAGAAGCACGGATAAATCAAAGCTGGAGCTAAAGCATAAGTCACTGGCCAAGGAAGCAGTTTGTCCATAACAGCACTGTGTGATTAGAGATGGGAAGTTAATGAGGTTTTCAGTGACCTTCAGAGGGCTTGAGGTTTTCAGGAATTTTTCCTTGCTTTGTGAATGGCTTAATCTTTTCGATTATTGTGCAGTTAATACTGTCGCACAGCAGACTAGTGGACTGCAGCATGTGATCCTGAGTGACACAAACTGTGTCCACAAGTGGACAGCAGAGTAATGGCAAAGGGTTCCTGGGTTTCATCAAGTCACACAGAGTGCTCCGGGTTCATTCTGCAGGTGTAAAGTTACCAGTGTTGACTGTTAATGGAGATGTGCTGTGCTACCTGTGTCCACACGTGGTGTGTGTCTGTTTTCTTACCTCCTCCTCTCCCTCTTCCTGGTACTGTTCATCCACGTTATCTTCCTGCTGGTCAGGATTTCCTGCCATCTGCAGAAAGATCACATAAAAATTCAGTTCTGTGCACATTCCTATTGACTTTAGGAGGCTGAAGGTTAAAGCTTCTTGTTCTGGAACTCAAAGTTCATGTGAAGCTAAAGTAACAATAATAGCATAAGAACTTATAGTGTGTTCATTAGCATTAATGAGAGCTCAGCTATATGATTTAGAAATGCCCTAAATTAAAAAATAGACAGTAGAATAGTTGTAATAAAAAAAAAAAAAAAAAACACTTCACAGAATCAAGCCAGACTTTCCATACTAAGCAAGAAGACAAATATTCACACCATTAAAGACCAATGCCACAAAAATACAGATTATCTCTGCCTAGAGAAGCCCACAGTCCAAACACATCTGAAATGTGCAGCATTCACCGGAATGGCCATGGAAGGAAAGTGGCACCACTGCTTACAGTTGGTTCAGTGTTGATGGCACAGAAGCAGTGCAGGGGGGAACTGTGCAAAGCCACGGAGATGGTATGAATGGATGTTCTGGTAGGGCTCATGTGAAGGTAAATACAGGGGCCCTCAACTATGAGACTGCAGAATCTGAGTGGAGCCAGTGATGAAAGATGTACCAGTGTATCACCAGGAGTAGTTCCATGCTTTTACCTGTACATGTCATAGATGGCTTAAAAGAGATCTTTAAAAATCAAAGTTCAGTGTTGTTTCACAAAGCTGTGCTACAGTGTCCTTAAAGAGGACCTACAGATGCTTCCCTTCGCTTTACTGACCACTAGATGCTCTTCCATTCCCGGGTGTCCTTGTTTCTCCATGGTTTCCTTGTGCTTTTCTTTTTCATCTGGTAGATTCTCTTCTCTCTCTTGTTCAGCTTCCTCAAATTCATCTTCTCCCTGATTGTTGGGGTCATCAGCAGGATTCACATCTTCCACAGCCGCCTTCTGTAATTTTCAGAAGTGAATGTTAAAGATATTTTTATCTGAATCCAATTCCATTTCACTGGCAAGCTGCCCCAGCATGAGCTCCATACCCCCGAAAAACAACTGGAGTCTCTACAGGCATCAGAGGTGACTAGATCAAAGCCCAAGTAATACACGAGTAGCTGTTCCTGAAAGAAAAAGTACTGAGAAGTACTTTACACCGACTGCAGGCAGAACTGCAGTGTGGGTACCTCCCTGCTAAAAACCAGCTGGAGTCCCAGGACTTAGTCCACAGAGGCTGTTCAACTCCTTTTGTTTACTGACTATCTGACAACTGACATTGCCTGATAAGGCCAGGTGAAAAGAGAGAAGAGTTTCAATGCTCATGGCTCAAAAGAGCTGATGTGATCTTTCACTACCAGTCTGTCCTGCAATACTGACCTTGTCTGCATCTGTAACAAAAGAAAACATTTCACTTTTCATCACAGTTTGCCATTCAGGAAAGGAGCATTTTCTTTCTGCTTATTGTTCCATAAAAGCATTTCTGAGATCTTTGTAGCTGACAAGCTAAAGATCCTTTAGAAATAGTTACTATACAACTTAATCTGCTGAGGGGGAGAGGAACAAAGATGATACCCTTGATGTTCCACACCACCAAGGGAGGTGGAACTGAGGAAGGTGCAGGACAGAACCTGCTGCATCCAGATCCTGCTGCAGCTGATCCTGTGGCTGTGCTCAGTGCTGAGGTATGGCCTCTTTCAAGATCTCACACTTCCATGCTGGCTGCAGCTGGTTTCAGTGGCAATGGAGTCAGTTCTTGCTCTCCCAGCTAACGATAGCATGAAAAATACCATCACCACTCTTTCTGACTGACTGCCAATGAGTTACTCCTGTTATTTTTTTTTAATCCAAGTTTAGCTGTTCAAGACCCAGCTAAGTCCAAATCCCTTATCCCACCTGAAGCACAGATCAAAGGAATGCAGAAAAGCAAAACTTGCCTCCAAGAAGAAAACTTTTTTTCTATATATATATTTCTTCTTAAATCAGCAAGGACAATTTTAAATCTTAGATGTAGTTTTAAACTGTCAAATTTGTCCTCCAATCAGATCTCTGGTCCATCTTATTTCTGCAACGTGCAATTATGTTACATGAGACTTCTGGGTTTTCACTTCAGTAACGACTGCAACCCACAGCACTTAATTCATACTCACTGATTCGTCAGCCTGCTGGTGTTCTGCTTTATGCTCTGCTTCTTGCTGTTCGTTTGCATTATTTTGATCATCATCTTCACCTTCATCCTGGTGCTGGTTGTCACGTTCATAAGCTGATAAATGTTTTGATATAATTATTGTATTACAGCAGTTTGGCCTTTTCAAGAGTCTCCTATATATTAGCTTCCTTAAGTGCTATTAGCAGCAGACAGACTTTAACTAAAGAGCTTATTTACCTACACACATCATGCTCACAGAATTGTTTCACTGCTAGTAGGAAACAGACACTGAAAATTATATAATTTGAAGAGATCAAACCAAATCATAGGCAGAGCCAAGGTCCACAAAGCCCTATCCTAACTATTGATAGTTCAGCCAAAATGACACTTTTCTTCTCAAGAATGTGGATAGAATATTTAGTAATTCCTGTATTTCAGTCTCTCAGTTCAGCCAGTGTTTTTTGACCTTCTGCTTTTCAATTCCAAGTTTATATTTCACTTGAATTTAAACTGGATATGAAATGAATATTAAAATTTCAAATGAAAGGCAGTACACAGGGAACTTGTTATGTCCCTACGCCATTCATGTTTTATCTTACCTCCTTCCTCTTCCTGTATACCCTGCTCTTCTTCCCCTTGTACAATATCATGGTCCATGTTATCATAACGAGCCTGCTGGCTGAGAAAATTACATGCAAATACATCATTTTGGTTTAAAAAAAAAAAAAATGTGGATCATGGATCAATTAATATTTCAATGTTTCAGCAGGGAAAATTCAATAGGCTTAAGATTCCAAAAGACAAAAAGTTATCACTAACAATCTTGAACTAAGCAGGAGCATAAGGAAATGTGACAGGGAGGGTGAAAAGCACATAGAAGCTACAATATCATGAATATAACTGTATTCACAGCAACTTTGTGATGCTAACAGGGTGTTGATTTCTCCCGAAATCCTGCTTTTGTGTCTACAGTGCAAATAATACTAGTCACTCTTGTCCAGAAAGTCCTCATAGAATTACTTAAAAACAGCATCTCACATTTAAGAGGAACTTTAGCTTAGGTACTTAAGGCATATCTGACACTGGAGCTCCTCAGTACTACAAGATCATCACTGCTGCTTAGTGGAAAATAATTACTAATTTAAAGCAAGCTTTAAGACAAGGGGCATTGTATGCCAGAAGCCCCTAACATCTCCTGAGGATGTCCATGGCAATGTGCACTCATTACTCCAGACTTCAGAGGCTTCCCTAGTAAAAGGGGGAAAAAAAAAGGGAGGAGAAAAGCCTTCAAAATAAGAATTGGATTTCTCCTTTGAAAGCAGGAGATGAGGCTCACTGAATTTAATTTCTGACCAGTCTATTTTATAGCTCTAAAGAACCCTCTTTTCAAACAAGGTGCTATGGTGGAAGCCACAAAACCTAGAGCACAGACCATGACAAAGTGATGTAAAAGAACTGAACCTTAGCCGGTTTTTGTAGAGTTTTTCTCCTTGTTCTGCCTGTTTTTGCAGCTGAAGCTCTTTCTCATGAAGCTGTTGCTGCCGCAGTAGCTGTCCTCGCAGCCTCTGCTGGTGGAGTGATTCCTGGTGCTCTCGTAGCTGGTTGGCTTCCTCTGCTCTTCGAGCTGCAAGACGTTGCTGCTCTAGTTGTTGTTCATAAGCTGTCTTATATCTGTTTGTTATGGCTCTTGTTGATGTTACCTGTCAAAGAAATGTGTCAGTTGGATTAATCACCATTTCAGAAACCAGCAGTCAGCAGTAACTGAAACTAACTCCAGTTTCACAACTTAGCCTATTGCTGCTGCTCTGACCTGCTGCACCTCTCCAGCGCTAGCTTCTCATCACACTGGAGTTATACAATTAATCTGCTAGGACACTAAGCATTTAAAAAGCCCAAGGTGAGATAAGTACAACATATTTTCCACTGGAGATCCGATCTAGAATAAAACCAGCAAATCCTGGATTTACATTTAGAGCTGCATAGAGCCAGACTTGCCACTGCCGTGTGCTGATTTCCCCTGGCTATTTTAGTCATGTTCATCTTGCAGTTAAAATTCCTGTCAAATGACAGCAAACGTTTAGATGGAAATGTGTTTACAGAAGGTAGGTACATCTGACAAGGAAACATGCTGCAATCTGCTGAGATGCATCAAATCAGGAAGGCAGGACAGCTCTCCAAAGTGCTTCAGAAAAGTCTCAGTCTATCTTCTTGCCATCAGATACTACAGGCCTCAAACTTAAAGTAAGAGATGGGATTCAACCTGACTGCTCTTTGTTTCCATCTGCTGCTTTTTATCAGCAGAATTAATGTTCATTAAGCTGCATTGGGAAAGCACTGTGGTATGTGTCTGGCAAAGCTCAGCCTGAATCCTATGCATCCGAGTGCTCTGAATTCCAAATTTCCTATAAGTACGACACTGATCTTACCTAGGAAGAGATGACAGCAATACAGGGCCAGCAATGGTAAGAGAAGCCTCCATTTAAACAGCAAATCTAATCAATGAAAAGAGAAGTTCCATACCTCTGGATGAAGATGATCCCTTAACATGTTGGTTTCTTCTTCTTTCTGCTCCTGTTCTCTCCACTCATGCTCTTCTGGTACTTGATCCTGTTCCTCCTCTAAACGCTCAGGCTGACCTGCCTGCTCCATTTCTTCCTCTTCAAGTTCTTTTTTGCGTTCTTCTTCCACTTGATCAACATGTTGCTCATCATCCTCTCCAGCTTCTTGTTGCTCCTGAATATTTAGTTCTTTGGCACGCTGGCCCTCATTAGCCCTTCTTTGCAGATGAAAAGGCTCAGCTCTGTCATCTTTTTCCTGGGTATTTATTTCTTCTCTTTCTTTTGGCTTCTCATTCTGCAAAACATACACCAGATTATATGCACACAAGATATTATGGAGTCCACATTTTCCAGAGAGCCAAGAGCCAGATATGGATGCCTTCATTCCAGCCTGCACTAGCCAAGCTGTAGCCAGGAGAGCCAAATTCTTGCTTTGGAACAAGTGACCACTCCTGCCAAACACTATCAATACCTGATTCTTGGCTCTGCAGAGCCATGCAAAGTGTCCTACCCATTGCATCATAAAGCAGGTCAAGCCTTATTTTATCTGAAGTGGAACAAAACTATCATAATTCTGTTATCTACAAAGGAAGCTTTGTATTTTTATTTCCCGCAGGATCTTCTGGCCAAGAGCTCTTGTAAAACACAACCACAACTGATACTGTACCTTCAAGACTTTACCCACACCTCAGCTTTTTTCTTTGCCAGTTTTAAATATATTGACTTACATGTGCCACTGAAGCCTTATGAAACACATGAAAAGACAAAGTCTTCAGAACTTGTTAAAGCTTTTCTGTAACATGAGGTATCTAAAATTTGAAAGACCACTTTCAAAAATTCAGCAACTTCCTAAAAGACCTTACTCAAAGCAATTTTAAGTACATTTACAGACACGTGAGAAAAGGTCATCATGAATATATTTTTCTAGTACTCAGTAAGATCAAACTTGTCCTTGCTGCTTTCTCCCAAACTGACAAATGTGTACGATTAAACATAGGCTACTACTGGAAGTCAAACACGTAGTGGGTGTCTTGCTGAGTAAGGACCCTTTCCTCTGGTCAGGACTTCATACCTCCTTCTGCTCTTCAGCCACAGCTTCGTGGTGCCCTGGGAGGTCACTGGGAGGAGCTGGTGCTCGCACCTCGGGTTCCTCATTTGGATGTTCTAACTTCTCAGGCTGTCGGAAACTTGGTATTTTGTTGAGTGTGTCCTTCAACTGTTTGTATTCCTCCACCTGGGACTAAAATCAACACGTTAATTACAGTGTGTCCAAACCAATTGCTTAATAAGATGTAGACACCTCGAAGTAAACTTGCTGACAAGATACATGGTAGAAAGACTTGATATTCACATTAGAGTTCACACCAAAGAGGAGAAGGGACAGGAGTCTTAAAAACTGGTTGTCTCCACACACTAGGTAACATTGAATCACCAGGATCATTTCAGCCAAAGTGCACATGCATAGAAAATATATTAGAAAAATCTCTGTGAGACAAAGAAAAAGATTTGTTTTATTCATGCCAAGCAAGAGAATTATCAAAAGGGGTTGATGCAGATTTCCTGGCAGACTAGAGTGAGGGAAATCAGGAGCACCACAGCTTCTCCTTTACTAGTAGAAAGAGGTGCAGTTCTCTCAGAAACAGTAGTTTTAAAGTATACACACAGGTCACAAAAATGCCAAACTCTCAACATTTAGACAGGTGTTCCACAAGACAACAGCCAACATACAGAACTGAGGGAAAGGAAGTCATAGTATACTGTTGGTGAAGAGCAGGAAGATAAAGAAGAGAGAACAGGAGAAAAAAAAAAAAAAAAAAAAAAAAAGAGAAGAGAAAATGTAAATTTCTGAAGTCTTCCTGAGATGCAACAGTAAAACGTTGTAATTTGATTTGCTGTTTAACTTTGCACAAGATGAGGATACTTTCAAAAAGCTTTACAGGCCAATGGGGGATCCAGACTGGCTGATGCATCAGTCCCTGATACACAGCAGGCCTACAAGAGAGATTAGCTCGTGAAGTAAAATTTTTGAGATGGGCAGGATTTATAAAAGCTGACCAGCTGCAGACCCAAAAGGTGGTGCCCCACAAGAGGGTTTCTCTGTTGCTCCAGTGGAGACAGTGGGCATGTTTCCTACCCAGTTTGAAGTCAGAGGTGCACTTCATAATCCTTCTCAAAACTGAGGTTAAAAGCTGTTCCCCCTGGGTGACTGTGTGTGTTGTGGTGTGTGGGGTGTGGTATCATAGCAATCAATAGTACAGCACGATGCATTGATGTACAATGCATGGTACCCATACAGAACAATATCCACAGTGCTACAGAGTAACAGGATGCAACAGCTCCGAAGCAAGACGCACCTCGAAGCATCTTCAAAAGAGAAGGGCATCCGCTAAAACAGACGGGCCTAAAAGCAAAGCAGAACGCACAGGAGCCACTCTTGTCGGTCCAGAGGGACACTTCTGCTTCCTGATTAACTGCTGGAGGGTCAAATAAGAAATTTTAGAGGAAAAAAAAAATAGTATTTACTTAACATAAGACTAATACGCAGGTCTCCGAGTCTTTTTTCCTCACTGACCATGCAGAGAGACTGATATACCAGGATATTTAAACAGCGCACGTCCAGATCAGAATTCAAGTGCTCCGATCTGCTCCACGAGCCACTAAGCTGAACATTGTGATTCAAGGCCATGGCTTCAAAGGTATTAATACTGGCAGAAAGACAGGGTTTATAAAAATATCTAATGAATCCGTCTGGCTGTTTGAGCTATGGAAAAGTACAAAATTTACAGTGCCTTAAAGATTCAGGTCACAAATTCATTAGCGCAGCATTGACTACTGATATTTCATGTCTGGAATACACTCAGAAATAGAGGGGTCATTTACTGAGGGGTGTTTCGAAGCAATAATCCCTCGTGAACTTTCTGTAGCTGGTTTGCAGGAGAAACTATGCAGCTGTGCTAAACTCCTCCTGCTGTGGGAGGATGTGCAAAAGCCTCCTCCTGAAGGAAGGGCTCTCCATGTGATAAATGCCACCTTCTGATGGCAGATAGAAAGGCTTTGTGTGACACGGGCTTTTTAATTAAAGAACTGAATCAAAGCCAGGAGAAGTACATGGAGCTTCCCTTTGGACCTGGTGAACCTTAAATCAGACCCTGCATCTGCCCTTGTGGAATATCAGATCTTAGCAAATACATACCAAGTAGCTAATGTGGCCGCTGGGAGAAGAGCTTAAAATTAGCTGCCAGCATGTTTTAGTACTGGAAATACAGATTCTCCATATATTTAGTCTATGAGGGACTTTCCCAGTCTTTCCTTGTTTTTTTATCATCCACACATATTGACATGCACAAGCAGAACTTGGAGGGGAAGGGAATCCAATGCTTTTAATGTTTTTAATGGTTTTGTGGACTGTGAAAATACTCAAATCAAGAAAATTAGTCAGGAATAAAAATAACTCCACACTGCCTCATATGCTTTTCCCTCTGATCTTTCACCAGGAGTGTTCCTCTGCTCCAACATTACTCCTACTTTCAGATTCCCTGTGGCCTGCACAGCTTGTACTGGCACAGCTGACTGAACCTGCAGCAGTCTAGCAAAGCTTGTACTGCAGGGGCAGTTCACTTGAACATGGCATTTAAAAAAGGTAATGCTGCTTCGTTTTAACTAACTGGAGCTCCACTTGGAGCTGACATTCCTCCATACACACTCTGCCTCTGCTGCACTGATGTATAAAGCCTCACACACCTTCCAGTCATACAGAAGAAGAGACTTTATAGTAAACCAGCAGCCAGGTCTCTGAGTGATACACGTGAGTGCCAGAGCACGGGATGTTAAACTAACAAAAGTCCTATCAGAGAAGACAGAGAAAGGCAGGTATTCGACAGCTCTCGTGGAAGCAGAGATGCTCCTGTTGTCACTAACACATGCATCCTGGGGCCTGTAATACAGCTTTGGATTTTCCATCAGCCCTGTGATTTGTTGCAGCTTGATTAAGAGCAGCCCTGTGACCCATGCAGGCCCCCGCAGCGCGGTGCTGACTGCAGAGTCCCCATGCGACAGGCTCCATGCAGGACGTGGCAGTCAGCTGCACTAGGAGAGAAGAGCTGGAGGGAAGTTAGAGCCGGCAGCAGCTGCTTTCCTTTCTGACCTGGGCAGCAGCTAGTGCACTCTTGTGGTCTTCCAGAGTCACTACAAGCTGGTTGTGCTGGGAGAGCAAGTTCTTATGCTGTTGCTATACACAAAAAGAAGAACATTACACGTTTCACATCAAGTTTGTTCTACAAGTAAATTAGGTAGCCTGGGGGGGATTTTGAACGAGGAAGATAATTCAATTTATTTTGAAAAGAAAACCCTGAGTTGGTTTGTTGGGAATGACAGCATTCATTTCTTTAACATGGAATGCATATTAGACAGGGAAAGTGAGCACATCAGGAAAGAAAATTTGGAGGCCAGGATTTGCATAACCAAAAGGTAAAAGTTGGAGCAGATGTTGAACGTTTAAACAAAACAACAGAGCTGGAAAACATTAATTTCAGCAAACTTAGTTTGCTGAAACACAACTCTTAAGTTGCAAAATCAAATTTCCAATTCGGATTTCTGTACTAAATACTTCCATTTTTTATATTTTTTTAAAAAATTTTTAATGAACATGTACCTAAACTGCAGGTGGCAAAAGAAAAGAAAATCTCTTCTGCCATATTCCTCTCCTTTTTGCCACATAACAGAAACTACAAGTCGTCAGGATAGCCCCCTTCTGGTTTATTGAAGTTTGGGAAAGTTTTTGTTTTTCCTAACGGTCTTGAAAGTTCTCCTCAAAGCAAAGCCTACCTTGACATCTTGCAGCTGGGTGTGAATGTCTTGGTGAGCTTTCCTCAACTGTCTGTTCTCCTCACGTAAGTTATACAGGGATTCTGTTTAAAAGAAAGGACATACAGAATTTAAACCCAGTCAGATTTACAATACCAGATTAAGCACCAAAATTAAGACTATAACACAAAATACATAAAATCCCACATATTTGCTATGGTAAAAATGGATCAGAGTAATTGTATGGTTGGCTTATGCTACATCTCTCCCAGCCCTAGAAAACACTTTCTGTTTTCAAGCAGAAAACTGTAACATTTGGTTAAATTTTACATTAGTGCACCCAGTTGCTGCTCACGCTGGGGATCACAGATGGCAAAACTCATGATGACAACCTAAATCTTCCAAAGGCAGAGAGGAAGCCACCCTCCTCTCCTCCCTCATCGCATCTGGCAAGTGAGAATTTCATGTGATGGGACTAAACTATTCTTTTGGAAGAGGTGCCCAGATGGCCAGCATACTTAAAAAGCTTTACGTTCTAGGACCAGGGAGAGTGGCTTCTCTTCCCACTTCTTACACAATGTTGGTGTGGAATATTGCAAAGCAGACATAGGCAAGCTCTTCCCACACTCCAGGCTGCTAGGCTGCAATCCAGCTCAGCCCAGGAGCTAGCTGGGTGACTTTAGTTGTGCAGAGCCAAGGCAGAACCAATAAGCACAGCCTCTGCCTGCAAAATGCTGTGCAGACAAAGCTGCAGATGGCTCCAGCACTAACTCAGGTGTTAGTGACACATGGCAGAAAGCAGCTGAAGGCCCTTCACGGGGAGAGCCCCATCATTTTGGTCTATGCAGTTGGGTAATTAGGATTGAAGAGGTCTGCAAACTGCAAAGTCTCTTTAGAAGGACACTGGATGCCAAGAGTGAAAAATTAATACTTCATCATCCAACTATACAGGTGCACATGTTTCAGAGAAGTTGACAGGTATAGAGAAAACAAGATGTAAAATGCATATAAATGTCACTTCATAAAGAGGCACAATTAAATCTGATAGACACAGCACGCATTCTTAGATTGCCTTTCAATTACAAAAAAAAAGATTAAAGAGGCAAATCTATTTTTCCAGATTTATGTAAGTCTTAGAACTAAAAAGGAAAGACTCGATAAACCAGCCTCTGACACATGACAGGCTTTTAAGTGCTGTGTTTCTTACTGTTTCTCTAATCTAGAGAAAAACATGAAGCACACACATGAATAGATTTCAGAAAAAGGCCACAGAAAATCATCCATAAACTGTAACTTCTCAGAAGACACAAAATGCACGAATGATGTGAGAACAGAGGCGATGCCTTTCTGTCTCCCAACACACCAAACATGGTGACAAATACACATTTTAATAAGGGCAGCCAGCCAGAGGTTGCACGTACCCTTCAGCTTTGAGATCTCCTGCTCCTTCTCCTGCTGGAGTTGTAAGTACCGCTCCTTGTGATCACTGAATGTTCTGCTAAACTCCTCTCCTTGTTTTCGGTGATCCTCCTCAAGGTCAGCATGCTGTTTCTTTAGTTCCTCATGTTGACTCTGCAAATACCAAGTTGGGACACTGGAGTGGTTCTATATCTGCCTGTCTGGCTAGTACTGTCTTTGGCAATTTGTTAAATAAGTCCAAATGAATAGGGAGTGTTCCTATCAAGTTTATTAGTCAAAGCAGGTGTATTGCAGCTCCTTTCAAACACCAGATGATCTCTGTGATGAGCAGTCTCCTGTTCTAGGGCTGCATCAGCTCACCTTGCAGTTGCACTGTCCCACTGGGAGCTGCTGATTGCGTCTAAGAAAATCCTTACAGGATTTTACCATGTAAAGTGTGGCAAGCCAGCACTGTGCACAGGCAATTGTACCTGATGAAATTAAATTACCCACTGGAAAGCCTCGCTAGGAAAAACTGCAGTAAATCACCCTCTGATGGTACTGTTGTAAGAGGAAGGCCCCACAGATGTGCTGACATTCTGAAGCAAACTGCCAGAAGCTGGTGAGGCCACATCTCCCTGACAGAGCAGAATATCCGTGTCCGGTGAGAGCACCTCGGTCACCTACCTTCAGCATCTGGTGTTGTACGCTCAGGGCGCTGTATCGGCTGTTTGAGTCTTGCTGTAAAACCAAAACACTGGCGTTACACAGAGCCACCCTCCCGCTCCTCCAGCCTCTGGACGTGCCCTTTTTTAGGGCTCGCCAAGGGACACAGCTCCCCAGGAAGCAAATTAATCTCTCCACTTGCTTTGGAACACAAACTGCAACTTGCTTTGCACTTACTGCAGCACCGATGGATTTTAACTTCTGTTACTCAGCTCACAAACTGCTCCCCAGTTTCAACACAAAGTAGCCATAACATGCTAATTTACTCGCTTTATAAAGAGCTCTCTACAGGTCTCTGGCTCCTCTGCCAGATACAGCTTTCCTTCTGGCACTTGGTATATAAACCAAAGCTTCTTGATGTTTTTATACTTTCCAGTTCAAAGACCATGTGCTAGAAAGTTGTCACTGTTCTCCTCCCGTGGGCTAAGCTACAAAAAGATTTCTAACACCTTATTATTTCCCCTTCCCCTTAGCAATGCTAACAGTGTTTGAATGAGCAACATCTAACTAGGAGGATATTTTCTAAATTAATTTTCTGGAAAGGTATTAGGATGCCCTATTACAGCTCAAATAATTAGGAATTGCAGAGCACTTACACATGCAGAAGAGAAATTAAGTAAGTGAGTGCTCTTTCAATTAGTATTTTGTAACACCTCTTCCTTTGAACAGTTATAATTGCAAAGCATTTCCTCCTTCTTGCAACTGAAAATAGCATCAACGATTAAAAACTTGTACTAGGAATGATGACTTACCCTTCCTTTATTTAGAGTTTCCTGTGCTTCTAGTTTATAGACAAGAAAATCTACAACATAAAGGGGAAAGTACTGATCAGAAGACCCAAGAAGATTAGATAAATAATGTAACTGTTGTGTACCTAAATTCTCAAGAGCTGACTACTTAGTTACAATTTTCCAAAAGATCTTCAAAAGAGCTACGGAGAATTTAACAAAATGCTCAAGTTTAAACAAAATATTTTCCTTAAAAGTTTTCACAGTTTCATAAAATATTTTCCTTAAAGAAGTTCCATACGTTAGTGTGAGATACAGGGGGTACAGGCTTAAGACTATGGATTAAGTAGAGGCCCTCACCCAACAGGAAAAGGACATTTATAAATTGTGTATTCTTATTATTAGTATTTAAAAAAAAAAAAAAAAAGTACTTTAAAGAGTGTGAAAGTCTAGACTAAGTTTAAATATAATAAAAATTTCCCCTTTTGGTCCTTGATCTTCTTTTCAGGATTTGAAAACACCCACTGAGCTCTCCACAGCAAAGGGAGAACTCTACACTAGATGGCACCAGAAGGCTATGGAGGACTGCACCCATAGCACAACTTCTTATGCGTTCTTAATCTCTGCTAAAGTAGCTGTTTTAATTCAGCAGCCGAGTCCTCCGTTTTGGGAAGAACACAGGATTTACTCTGAAAATTGGAGGGAATTTAGAGCAACAAAAAAGTCAGAGAAAACTCAGAGGACTGTGTTCTGCTGAAGTTTCACAGAGGGCAACTGCATGAGAAATACGATGTGTGCCACCATTTCCCCCTCACACACACCTCAAACTTAATTTTCACCAGGAAAAGGTATGTCAGCATGTGCAAAAATACTGATTCCAAGTCTAATTTCACCTGGATGGAATGCAGGAGCAGATCCCATGGTTTAAATTTTCAGCATGCTGGAACAGGATTTACACATGCCCATACTCCACATAGGTGCTAGTGTTATGTACATCAGTATACACAGAGCATATGTGTAAATCCTGCCATGCTGCAGTGATCTGGAAACAGTATTAAAAAGCTAATTACTTTTTTCTTAGATTAAAAAAAAAAATTAAATTAAAAAGATAACTAAAAAGACCAGCACAGATCTGCCAAGGTGGTCCTGCTAATGTGTTACACATTGGTAACTTGTTTAAAATGGACCAAAACACATCAGAAGTTACTTTCTAAAACCATCAAGTTATCTTAAATGTCAAAGTGAAAAGCACATTTTTACCTTCTTTCGCTTTCTTATGTTCAAGCCTTTCCTTTTGTAATGACTTTTCTAATCTTGACCTGTGCTCATATACAACTGAAAAGAGAAATTTTGTACACAATTCATTTAAAGAGTAACATGTGCAAAACCCTCCCCCCAGCCCCAGCATACCCAGAGAGCACTGGCACAGAATGGAGCAGGAAAATACAAGTGGAATGAGGTCAGAGGATAAAAGATTGTTTGTATAATTTGGCACGGGGTTTTTTTTTTCCTGTTTTGCATGCCTTATTGATCCTTAATTTTGGGTTATTTCCATTGCATAAAGATAGAATGTGATAACTGTGTGATTTGTTTATGGAGACAGTCAGCTATGGTAGATCTACACGAAAGGTACCAAATCTTTCCTTCTCAGGTACACACATTTTCCCACGCTTCCATCCCTCCTGCCTTTTTTGTAAAGAGACGAGGAAATAAGGCAGGACAATCTCACTGTCGGGGTAAATCCTTGCAGCAAACCAACTGTCACAAGGATGGATGAGAGATGCACAAGAGCTGGACAGCTTGGAAAGCTGCAGTAGTACACTGGACTTCACTGATTTTTAAATCCATTTGTACATTTGTCTTTGAGTCAAAAAAACCCACAATAGTCTAGAGATGAACAAAGAAGTCTGTGTACAGCACTTCAGCCCAAAAGCACCAAGCCGAGGTCTCTGGGGCACCACTCACAGCACAGCCCAGCCCAGCCCAGCCCAGCCCAGCCCACACCATCCTCAGCAGCCCCGGTGACAGCAGCCACACAGCGTGTCATGCGGGCGGGTTTTGGGGAAGATGCTCTGACATCTTTGCCAAACTCTACAAGGCCTTTGAGCTGACACTGCTACCAGAAGAGGTGGTTCTGCTGCTCGTTCTCCCTGTACTGTCCTTCCCTTTGCTCTCACTGCTACAGGTATGGGACAGCAGGACCTAGCAGCTGTGGGGACACAGTGTGTAACAACTTCTTCTAGTGGCAGGGAATGCCAGCCTGTACAATTTTTAAGAGAGCAGTAGTGAGGACCAGGGGAGGTTTAGGTTGGATATTAGAAAAAACTGCTTCATGACAAGGGTTGTCAAGGCCTGGCCCAGGCTGCCCAGAGCAGTGATGGAGTCCTCATCCCTGGAGGGATATAAAACCCTGTAGATGTGGTGCTGAGGGACATGAGAATACACACGATGAGTTTACAGTATTTCCTTGGCACTGTCTCCCAGCTATTTAAGACTCCCAAAGACTGCCTGAGGTGACTCCAGGTCCTTCGGTATGGCATTCCAAAAGGGATCTTACTTTTATGAATTCATCTAATTGTTCGTTGCATTCATTTGTGTTTAGGACATCCAATATCCTCTGGCAGAGAGTCTCGCCACTGAGCTGCCAGTAAAGCAGCATTTCATTCAGCTTGTGTTTTGAACATCCAGTTTTGGATGTCTCTCAAGAGCAATGGGGCACATCAGTCCCTATTTCCCCTTTCCTCAAGATATGTTATCTAAATTATCTTACCAAGTTTGCAGCAAAGATATTAATTAAAATTGCTGCAAATGTACCATTACATTTGCTCAACTCAGTTAAACACAAGAACCTTTCACTGACCAAATCATAATTTGCACTCTTTTAAAAGAATTATTCATTTGTATTAATGTGATTTTATCTTCAGAGGTAGGAAACTCATTTTCTGAGAAGCAAACTATTGGTGAACATAAGCCTTCAGCAGGA
>NW_008581378.1:86254-99143 GCF_000691845.1 Merops nubicus
AATGATTTGTATCTTGGCAGCCACAGAAAACTCCTCCTTAAAGTGCTCTTAATTCCACCAAGGTGCATTCTGCAAGCTCTTTAGCTACTGGCTTATCTACAAGTGGTTTTGTTTTGGCTTCGAACCTGGATTGTTAATCAATCCTTGTCATTTATCTCTACTTTGCTATTTTCCTTCTAAAGTCAAGGGCATCAGTCAAGGTGAACTAATGTATCAACAACCTCTGCAACAAAACAAGCACGTAATGAATATTCACAAAGTCACCAGCAAGAAAGCTTTCAGAGAAGGAAAAACCCAAACAACTGGCAGCACAGTAATGGTTCTATCTAGGCACCAAAGACCATGAATGCTGAATCACATTGCAAAAGGAACAGTGGTGGTTGTAGCATAGCAACTCAGGAGAGAAATGAAAATCCGTAATGGTTTCCCCTCCCATGCAATAGGATGGAAAGAGGCTTTTTGGCAAACAGACTAAACCACAAACGGATTCAGATGTAACATTTTCCATTTCGCCTCTTTGTCTGCAAGCAGACATTCCTCAGCTCCTCTCCTAGTGTTTTAATAAAAGTAGTGGGGAGAATCCTGCACAGCAAATCCATAAGGGCAAGAAGAAAGGACAAAGAGGATGCAATAGGTTGGGGTTTAGGGACTGCAGTGCTCTGGACCATTCACAGCTCAGGGTGTCCCTGCTGAGCTTGGGCTTTCCCATCTTCACCCTGTACTGTCAAGCAATGTCTCTGCCTCCCTCCCCAGGAGAGCATCCTCACTGCCACCTTCTCTGCACTAACCTCTGAGGTACTGGAGCAACACTGGCACGGTCTTAAAAGAGCCCTTCAGGTGCCCAGAAAGGGCTGAGGAAAACTTCCTCCTCCACCTCTCGCCTTCTAGTCCATTTTGGGGTTGGTTCAGCAGTGCTTTTCCCTGGTAACAGTCCATAAAGCACAAAATAATGAAGATTTTGATGAAGAATAACTATAAAGAAAGCATAGCTTCCATGTTTTTTCACTTGCTCTTTTGGGGAGTAGGTTGCAGGCAGATTTTTTTCAGTACATATAGGAGTTTATCTACCATAAAAAAAAATTCTTCCCACCAGTCAGGAACTTCCTAGACAAAATAACTACAAGGCTCTTGTTACTATAGCAGGGGATTTTTCCTTCTTCACTACCAGCCTGGATCTACCCCATCAAGAATCTCACAGAAATAAATCCATGGAAAAACATGTTTTCTGTTATAGGTTTCCCAGCTGGAGGGGTGGACCCTGTATAAGGAACCTGACAAATGCCTGCTGGTGTAATGCACCAACAAGGCACTTCCCAAGAAATATTTTCCTAAATTAAGTTCTTAATTATATTTATTTTACTGATCTTTGCACAAATAATTCAACTCTGTTCCTATGCTATACTTCATAGAATGGTACAAAAAAAGGGGGGAAACATGGTCATCTTATAGCTAATATGCACTATTCCAGAGCTGGAATAACTGCAGGTTGTAAGTAAATCACAGAGGTGACCCAGCCTCAAAGAACAGAGCCCAGAAACAGAACTGGTAACATCACAGCTCTTTAAAACTCCTTTCACCTTCAACAAGGAAATATTTAGCAGTTCTTGAATTGATCCCAGTTAAATCAAGTCCTATATTTAAGATTTTCCTCATACAGAGAAGAAACTGGAGGAGAAGGGGCAGGGGTGTGCAACATCCTATAAGTTCTCAGAAGATTACACCACTTTGACCATTATTGAACATTAATTGCCACACAGGAGTCAAGCAATGTCAATATTTAATAGTCATGGTTATTACTCTTTGCTTTGCACCTCTAAGCAGTAAAACTATTATTAAGCAAAATAAGCCATTATTCCATGTTTAAAAGAAAGTATTTCCTAGTTTATGTTATCAACAATTTTGCAACTGTGTGTTAGTTTGGTATTTTGGTCTGTCAGAAGCGTGATTCCAGAGTCTACAATACACCAGCTCCCACTATCGTACATACTGGAAAATTCAGATTACACTGGGATTTAAATATAGATGATGCAAGAAATTTTATTCACTTCATTGTTATTGTTTCTTATGCAACTCTGAAATCTTTCTCTGAGCTTACAGCAATAGCTTTCATTTAAAACCAGCACATTTCAGTAGTCCTGGCAACATTCAACGTTATTTTCTCTCAGACTGTGGCAGAGTTGAACTGAACCAGCAGCATGTGGAAAGTCACACTGGCACTTTTCTAGTAACACTAGGGAGGTGGTCTGTAGAACATAGACTCATATAAAAACACAGTTAATTTCCAATTCTTGTCACTGAAAAGAGAGCCATTTAAAATGTGAACCCATGCAAATAGTTTTTCTGCTGAGAGGAAAGCATTTCCAGGAGCAAAGGAAGAATCCCTTTCAATATGGGATGTAGGATAGATCTTATAGTCCAATGACAATAATTAAAATTTTGACCTCATATTTCTTGGCTCATATGATGCTAATATTTCATGCTGGGAGAACACTTTATTAATATAGCAAAACCTGTTCCCTAAGCTTCCAGCTCTGTATTTGATTAAGCCAGTCAGTCTGGATTCAGACAAGGAGATACACTATTTCACTCCTGATAATCTTACCAGAAACAGGTTATCAGAGTGTGGATGGCTCCTGGACAAGTATCAGGATTCGCTAGCACAGTACAACCCATACTGGTCCCAGCAGACACTCCAT
Organism: Merops nubicus; assembly: GCF_000691845.1. Taxonomy (NCBI): domain Eukaryota; kingdom Metazoa; phylum Chordata; class Aves; order Coraciiformes; family Meropidae; genus Merops; species Merops nubicus. The sequence goes on from NW_008581378.1 coordinate 88,951, forward strand.
TGATTTCAAAGACTCTCAGCTGAGATTTTAGCAATAAACGGCTGTTTCCGTGATATTGATCTAAGAAACAACGGAAATATTCCCACAATAAAGACAGGGAAAATTGTGTTTTAAGTATAGTGCAAGAAAACATTACAGAATTAAAAATAACCACTGTTGTGACTTAATTATATATTTGTTTATGTTGCTCAAAGTATTACTTTGAAGAGAGAAGTTTGTGTTCAATATCTAGATCCTCATATTCATGAGTTTGGTAGTGCCTGTCAGACCTACCCCTGATTTCAATTGCATAAGGAGAAAGAGAAACATCTACTGCTTTCAAAGGTCCTGCACCAAAAGTAATCTATCCATCAAAATTAATCTGTTCCCCTGACTTTGTCAGTACTCCAGTAAAAAACTAGAACTTGAGAATGGGACTTGTGCAAATTATGGAGATTTGGGGCTTTCAGCGAAGAAATTTTTCCTCATATCCAACCTAAACCTCCTTGAGGCAGTTTCCTCTTGTCCTATCACTTGTTCCTTGGGAGAAGACTCTTTTCAGGGAGTTGTAAAAAGCAAGGAAGTCTCCCCTGAGCCTCCTCCTCTTCTGCTCTAAACCCTTCACCAGCCTTATTGCCCTTCTTGGAACACTGGAATTTTTTTCTGGGTGAGTTGGAATATATCTGAAAAAAACAAAGAAGAGCTTGGGAATTGCCTGTATCCTAGCAGCTGTATGACAGTGTTGGGAATCCATTAAAGCTCACAGTTTCTCCTGCACTAAAGCTGTGAAGACTCCTGCTTTTGACTCTGTCTCGGCCAGGACAAGAAGGGTTATCACTGATGCTCTCTGTAAAACCTGCCTTCTGTCAAGGGGTTTTCCCACACTAACACTGCAGAGCTTGGTAAAAAAAATCAGACAAGGTATCAGAACTAATCATGAGAGAAAATCTGGAATGTGTGGTAAGTACAGAGAAGTATAAAACAAAATTCACATGCTTATCAAAACTTCAGCTTTGCATCCTCAAAAAGAAGTGAGGAAATCTGAAGCACAACGTGGAGAACTGTTGCAGATCTTCAGAGTTTTGCTTTGAATACAGTTCTGGAAATGGGGGGGATGCTGGGGAATTCGGCACATTCACACAGTTTGCCCCAGAAACACATGCTTATATTTCTAAGAAATAGTTGTGGCCTTTATTCAGTTATAAGGATGACATGAAAATTAATTTCTAAACTGCCGTAAACATATACATTTAATAGAATCCTTTTACTCTGCCCATTCTCATGTGCTCCCTTGCTTAGAAGTCAGCAACACCTCTTGGAAACAATAGATTTAAAAACAAATTGCAAGATATGTTGGGATATAGGGAGGTATTTATCACGTTGAAGCAGTAAACTGTAATAGCTGCTGCTAAAAATAACGAGTTGGAGAAGGGGTATTAAATGTGATTAAATATTTAATCCCTAACTGTTAGGCTTCAAACATGACTTTTATTAGGAAAGCGATCACACTTCCCATCTGAGAAAAGATTTCCTGCATACTCCACAAAAGATTTCTTCCAGCCTCCAGTGCCACCCATGGTTATGATACACTGGGTCAGATTAGCATCTCACCTTGCATATGCTGTTTTCTATACACCTATCTGTGCTAAAGACTATTTGTTTTTAAGTGATGATAAATGCAAATAGTTCAAACAAAACCTGGGTAGTATTTTTAGACAAATTCTTAAGGGTAGGAGATTTACTCCTAAAAAAAAAAATGCATTCCATTTTCTTTTTACTATTTTCTTCATAATTCTGCCATTTTTGTCATGACAGACCAGATCATTCTGAAGAAAACAGACAAACTTTCAGAAGAGCTGCAGAGACAAGTTTCCTTCTCATGTCATCTCTGAATGTCTGTGTCTGCTCAGCTCCTAGCTCCAGGAAACAAAGGTCTGTTCTTTCTCTCAATTATTGTTTTAAGACTTTTTTTTCAATTCTATGCATAAGTCTAGTGATTCTACCTACATGGTGTTAGGAACTCTATAAAACAGAGATATATAGTCAAAAACTAGTGCAAAACTGACACTGAAGAAAAACACTGTAATCTACATATACACATACAAGTTGTTGTAAAGGTCTTTCCTAACAGAAATGTATATTTGTGTTTTTATCATAATGGAACATGGCAAACTCTGATGTAATAGTTATGGTTATCACCTTGCAAAGCTGCTAAACTGCTTCCTTCAATTAGTCCTTGAGAGCTCAAACACGAGGGACTTGGAGTCAGCTCCAGTTGCATGTTTCAAAACTGCACCAAGAAATCAATAGTTTGAGTTAGTGGCTTATAATACATTTGCTTTTTTGGTAACAGAAGCTCCCTGTCAAACCTCAAAATATGCATTTGAGTATGACAGATTGACTGAAACATGAGGAATTGGATTGTTCAGGGTGGTGGCATGGACAGGAACAGACTGCCTGCTTACCATGCCCTCCAGGAGCACAAGCAGGCTCTGCCTCTCTCAGCATCTCCAAAACTGATCCCTGGAAATGACTGTCAAACCTAGGGATCCGAGTCACCTCAGGAAAATAAGATACCGGGCTAATTTCAGATACCTTAGGGGGGCTAAAAAAAACGTAGGGGAATAGGTAAAGTAATTGCAATTTCTTTTATTTAGTAAATAATGATACATAGTAGAAAAAAATAAAATAATCTTGGGAAGTCTGGTTTACGCTTGGTGAGCAGAAAAAGATCAGAATTGCATCCAGCTCAGAAGACCCTTCTCTAAACAAGGAGCAGCATCCAAGCAGGCTGAATTCCTTAAGTGCTTACCTCAGGCTCCAACATGACTAGAAATCCACGCCCCTGAACCCTAAAGATTCCAAGAAAAATCACCCAACAGAAGATTCTGCCTTAATTAGTTGTTCTGTATGGTTCATTTTTTCAGTAATCTGAATTATGTAGCTTTCATTACCATTAAACCTCAGAACAGCACCTGACTTTCAGCAGAATGGATTTAATTACTTTTTCTATGCAAGGATCCTGTTCCAAAATGAGCCAAGTGAACTCTATTAGCCACAAATTGCTGGCAATATCCTCATTGCTATATAAGAGACGCTCTAATGTGCACTCAAGTCTCAGAGTAGGTGGAAGCCTTACTCATAGGGTTGCCCCACCCAGATACACAGGCTGAGAAGCCTGAATCCTGCCCAGCAAAACAACAGCCCAATGAGACAATGCATTTGGAACACCAGGTTTAAGAATTCAATCAGTTTTGCTCGTCTAGGAAGTAAGGAAGTAACTACGCTCTGTTACTGCAGCACTCCAGGAGCACATAACTCTCAGATCTTTAAGTTTTGTCAGCACAATTGCAAAGTCACAACTACCCCGAGACCCTTCCCACACTTGTGTGCTTAGCACAGCCAGACACCGCTTAAACTACACTGCTGACTACAGAATTCCTGGCTCAGTTTGAATGGATTCAAGCTGCAAGAGGCGACATTTAGATTAGAAGATAGGAAGAAGTTCTTCACTATGAGGGTAGTGAGACCCTGGAACTGATTGCACAGAGAAGTTGTGGATGCTCCATCACTGGAGGTGTTCAAGGCCAGGCTGGATGGGGCTTTGAGCAACCTGGCCTAGTGGGAGGTGTCCCTGCCCATGGCAAGGGGCGTGGAACTAGATGATCTTAAAGGTTCCTTCCAACTGAAACCATTCTATGATTCTATAAACCCAGACAGATCAATCACTCACAAGCTTTAAAAGGCTTAAATCATCATCACTGACAAATAGTTTCAGGATGTTGGCTCTCTGGGGCATCAGTCTGTTAGCCACCAAGCCCAGTGTTAAACTGGGGAGGGGGAGCAACAAAACCCAGGGAACAAACCCACCCTGTTACCTCATGCTGCTTAACATTCCTTCAGACTACACGCTCTGATCTTCAGCCCAGATGCCAGCTTGGGTGCAATATAACATAGTAGCACTGGTGGAAATTTATCCTGGAAGCACTGCATCCACAGTGAAAGTGATTTAAGGGCATTCAGGCACAGATGGAAAAAATATAAATACTGGCACATTTGCTCAATTTATCTTTCCAGTCATAGAATTCAGCTGTTGGGACCCTCACTTCCTATGGCTCTAGAAGCAACAAGCCAGCTCCCTAACTGAAATGAACTAAGCTCTAACACTTTTTCTGTACTTTGCTTATGAAGAAATGCGACTAATTCCAGCTAACCTGAAATCTTCAGCTTGAGCTGCAAAATAGATATATGTCTATCTAAATAAACATTTTATACATACAAACATACAAATGCATATCTGAATATATATTTACTGCATATACACCTCTCATGCTAAAATAATTGCACAAATAATTTCAAACATGTTTTAAATATTTTGAACATTAAATACTCAGTGGAAACTGTGAATGGAAGTTCAAAAGACAGATTCTTAGATGAGGTTACAAACCAAAACGTGCCATTTTATGAAGGCAGGTAGCAGAATTAGGGATGCTGTATTGGCCTTTTCATGCAGTACTGTATTTGGAGTTGAAGTACACCCACAAGATTACCCAGAGAACTAAGCTCTGCTATTACAGTGCTTCCACAGATCTTTCAGACCTCAGATGGTACCAAAACATCATCAAAATAAGTGCTGTAATGTGACATGCAATCTGAGACTAATAGGAATGACAGGAATTCAGGCTGCTGTTTTTATGGAGAACAACTAAAGCATACAGAAGCTGAGCAGATGTAGCTCCACCTGTACGATCCATGTGAAAAATAAGTCATTGAAAGTACTGTTAGTTGTTACAGAATCATAGAACTGTTTTGGTTGGAAGAGACCTTTAAGATCACCGACTCCAGTCATTAACCCAGTGCTGCCAGGTCACCACTAAACCGTGTCCCTCGGCACCACATCTCCATGGCTTGAAACCCCCTCCAGGGATGGAGACTCCAGCACTGCCCTGGGCAGCCTGGGCCAGGGCTTGACAGCCCCTGCAGGGAAGACATTTTTCCTGATGTCCAACTTAAACCTCCCCTAATGCAACTCAAGGCCATTTCCTCATGTCCTATTGCTTGTTTCTTGGGAGAAGAGACCAACTCCCACCTGGGTCCAACCTCCTCAGTTGCAAGAAAGTCTCTCCTGAGCCTCCTTTTCTCCATGCTGAACAACCCCAGTTCCCTCAGCCACTCCTCAATAAGACTTGTGCTCTAGACCCTTTCCCCAGATTCATTGCCCATCTTTGGACACACTCCTAGCTCTGCCAACTTAAGGTACAAGTTTAAATAGAATACTAGAAAAGAGGGGTGAGAGTGAAGTGCATCCACGTCTACACGTACTTCACCAAGAACAACTCTGGCATCTACGTAGTCAGCACGCAGACAGACAGGATAAATATTAGCCTCTGAAGTTACACTGAACTATGCTCTGGTGCTGTGATGCATGATGCAAGTCTCTATACGCAGAGCTACCAGAGATCTGATCAACTTCGGGCACGTCACCTCCAAGGAGGGGCCTCGGTTTAGGACAAATGGCACAACAGGCACAGAGGAATTCTACAGTTGCTTTTCAGCCGCTGCTTTCTAGCGCCGGCTCAGACAGCTCGGAAGAAACCCACACTTTCTCTACAGCAGGGCAAAGTCTGAACTCCAAAGTCCCTGCTGGGTTGGCTCCCAAGATTAGAGCATAGCCTCAGACTGCACAGAGATTGCCTGAAGCTATCAGACACGTTAAGACCCTAGGAGCAGGAAAATTAAGGTAGTAAAAGGCACTAAATGTAGGCTGTTATTAGGATTAGGGATTAAAACGGTACACAAGGGGTTACTTAACACCCAGACGATGAGAAGACAGAAGCTGTAAGGCCTAAAAAGACATTTGCAGATACATTCAATCTTGAAGCAAAGATACCATCAGGTTCATCTACAGCTGTCAACATGTTTCTCTTCTAGCAGCTGAAGCCTGTTCCTATATGGCCAATACTTTAAGACTTCGTTTGACACATCTTTGTAGGAGGCAAAGAGCGTCAAGTTTTGTTTTTATCGTTTTAAGAAATACTAAGTAAGATTATCTTCATGTTTCAAACATATAATGCTCAGAGAATGAGATTTAAAAATAATCCGCTTACTGGGAAGATCAGCTTCTCTATGAAAGACCTTACAGATAACAGGGACTTTAGGTTTTCTTAGCAGGCAAAAGGTTTTGTGCCATCTCCAAATTTTGCCTCCAGTATTCCCTTTGTGGGTTACAAAAGCAGCCCTACTTTCTCTATACCCATCAGAACTTTGTTAAAGAAATAAAAGCGCCCAAGTTTGACACTCTTTTGGAAGAAGTTTAACTTTCAAATACAAAATCTATGACATGAGCTGTCTAAGGGGGGGTGAGCTTAAGAAGCCAGCCTCTCCAAACAAGTTATCCTTACTGTGTTCTCTAAGCCTGCCATCCTTCCAGTTGCACCCTAGTCTTCTTTCTAGAGGCACAAATACTTCTCAGCTATGTAGCTGAGGCTGCAAACACCAGAAAAAGGAGAACTCCTCACAAAAACAGCCAGATGCAGCCTTCTTCAGATCAGGTGCACAAGTTCAACTGCTCTAAGACCTCTTCCTGCACCATTTTCCAGTGACCTGTCCATTCTGCCTCAGTAGATGAGAGTGCAATTTTCCCATGCATACAGAAGATTTAGCCTGCTTCACTTGCTGCGTTTGAGCAAAACTAGGCAATGAAAAAGATAAAAATCTTAGAAGACTGGCTTTTCAAGCAAAACCAGAAAGCACTGCTCATTCAGGCACAAAGAACTGGCAAGTACCAAAAAGGTTCTTATTACCTACACAGATGAAAAACCCTAAAACACTGTGCAGAGATAGACAAACAGACAGTAGAGAGGACAGTAGGAACTAAAGGGAGGCTGCACTCCCAGCTACATCTGAGGATCTTTCTTAAGCTTTTGAACAGACCAAAAGCATTCAGGTCCAAAACTGAGACCTTACAGATAAACTTAGGAATTACCTATGATCCTTAAGCTTTTCACAGACTTACTCAAGTTTCACCCAGGAGCCCTCCCTAATAGTGCTCCACTGTGGACAATCAGGAAAGCAACTGTCTTCACAGGCAGCAGCAGTCAGAACAAAACCAAGCAAAACTCAGAAACCAGGTGATATTTCAGTGTCATGCAAGCATTTGAATCCAGTCTTTTTTTTTTTGTTCTAATTTAAACCAGTAAAAGCCTACTGATGAAATGGTCTTTCAGGAAGTAGAAGTCCCAAGTTCAGTTCTCTCCTCAACTTGTAATGAGCTTTGAAGCCGTATTTTATCACCCAGAAGAGAGCTGTAAATGCCAAGAAATCAACCACTGTTGGTACAGCACCCTCTCTTCCTCCTGGCAATGCTATGTCAGTGACCTTGCCCTTTGACTGGTTCCTGCTCAAAAGATTCCAGAGTGCTGCCATCACACTCATGCCCTGAAGTTATCTCTAGACCAGTACCTATCAAGAAACTGATTATGCAGTATGGAAAGATAAGCTGCACTGCTCTAGTAGTGATGCATTTTATTGTTCTCATAAAAGAAGTATCTAAAAGAATAATTCCTCATGTCGTTAAGGACAGCAGAGAGACACAGCCTAGTTATTCATAGAGGTTTTTGTTTGACAACAGAAACATTGGTTTAAAATCTAGGCCACTTAAAATCAAAAGTTCAAAGTGCAGTCAGATATGGCACCTGCAAACACAGGATTTTCTGTCAGCATTTCAAAGTCTCTGTTAAAAGAAGATTCCCTTCTGTTTTTCCACATCAAAGAGTTAAATCAGAAAGGTTCAGAAACAGTTTTGATGTTGCATATCACCAGTTAGCGTGGTGCTTGTGTATCTCCAGCTGAGTTGGGCACAGGTTCTGCATTCTCTGTGTTCTCCTCACTAATACACTCCTACTGCAAAAATCCATGTGATTATAGAGGGCAGGCAATCCCAGAAAGAGTCATTCAAAGTACAGGGAAAGACAGGAAAGAAAAGTTTATTTCTAGCTCACTAGGTCCAAATCCTCTGATGTCCTTAAGCATAGAGCTTCCAGTTACTTCAGTGAGAAACTGGGCATGTAACACTTGCTGCTGGGCTGAGAATGTCTCTGGGCTCTCAGCCTCACCCTCTTTTAGGTATATTAGCCATTGACATAATACAGGAAAATTTAAAGATCCAATTTTATTGTTACATTATATTTTCCCTTGTACTGTGTGACTTAATTGCTAGTAATTAGTTTTTTAAAACAAAGTTTACTGCTGCCATACTAGACATGGGTAAGATCTCCTGATGAACAGGCTTGGTGATATAGTGGCATGGGTTCCAGAACCATGTTAATTTATTGCATTGATAATCAAATGGATGAATGGTCTCAGCTCCTGGTCTGTATTTTACATTTCTTGTTGACACATTGAGACAAGCAAGAGAATACTTAGATAAAATGCAGCATTGTCACCTCACTTATCAACTTCTAGTTCCCTGCTACTTCCATGAACTTGCTTGGATAGATGATGGCTATTCAAAATAACTTTTCAGACATGGAAAGTTTAAACTACCAGTCCAGACCAAATATATCTGATCAACAGAATTGCTCCTCTGTGTAAGGATAAAGTTTGCTGCAAGCTCCTCTTCGGTATAGCCAGAGCAGCAGAAAAAGCTAACTTGTTAAATTTTAGCTCGAGAACAAGATGTTCCTGTGTCCTCTTCAAATACTGTTGGCAAATACACAGACTAGCAAAAGTATCCCTTTAGCCATTTGCCACATACCCATCTCCCAGCCAAACATTTACACGTTTTCATTACTAAAATGCAGGTTTCTGACAACTTTTTTTCCATGGCATTACCTGGAAATTGCCTGAAATTTAAATACTAAGTAACAACGCGGTCAGATTGTAGCTAAACATGTTCAAGTAAGAAACCACTGTAAGAATCTAACAGCACAAGCCAAATTCTGAGCTCTCTGCATAAAAAAACGTATGTTTCTAGGCAGGCTTTTATGTCTGCTTCCACAGTGTGAAGTGTGGTTGAAGATCACCCTGAAGTTAAGTACTACGACAGCTGCTAGAACAGACTACTCTTCTTATTTTATACAGCTTTGAGAAATGAAACTCTTCAGTTTTGAAAGCTGGCTCCAGACATTGTACAACGCTGACCTCATAACCTTGCACTTGACAATTAGAGAGGTGCTGAGGTCTTGACCTTCCAAGAACAATGATGGTCCATGTGTGTATCTGCTGCTTTGCATCTGGTTTCCAGGCATGCATATGTCAGACATCAGCAACTTTTCATCTTCAAGTACAGGATGCCTACATTTAGTCCATCCTTTAACTAAGAGACACAAAGATTTGTATTGATGTGGCAACTTTAAGCCAAGAAATTCAAAGTTATTCCAAAAGTAACAGAAGAGCCTTATCCAAATAACTTATTTGGAGTTTACTTTCACATCACCCTTAAAAAAAAAAAAAATGCTTTATTACAATGCTGCTGTCTTCCCTTCTGGAGCTATTTAAGGTTTGTGCTGCCCTGGAACTACAGCCTTGTTATTTTTGCATCTCAGTGTTCTCTCGGCAGCATAAAATTAATACTGCTGAGACAACACAGAAGCACAGGAGAGTCCCCAAACTGGACGTGGTCTGTATGGTGAGGTGAGCGGCAGGCAGCGTGCCTGCCTTTGCCGTTCACACCAGGAATTGCAAAGTGATGTGCAATCCCTTGGGAATAACGGTCCCTCTATAGAATAAGTGGGAGGGAGGGTGAAGGATTGCTCCCTAGGAGCCTGTGACAAAAACTCACGCCGACTTCAGCAGGGCTAGGACCCTACCCACGGTTAGATACCAAAACCCGAGAGGCTGGAGGAAGAGAAGGGGAAGAAACGCCTAAGGAGCAAAAGTTTGCGAAAGGCTGGACAGCTGGAGCCCAGACTCCCCAGAGGAAGAGGAGGAGGAGGGTACTCCGAAAGCCTTAGGAAAGCGGCTCCTGCCGAGGTAAGTACCTTGTAACTGAGCTGAGAGGGACTCTTGATGCTGCTGGTACTTGAGCGCCGTGGCCTCAGCCTTCCTCAGCTGGCCCTGAAGCTCGTAGTAGAGCATCGCCCCGTAGAGGAAGCCGAACACCACAGTCAAGAGCAGGAGGGTCTGGAAAATCCGCTTCTGTTTTCGGGAGCACATCCCGTTGCCCATGTCCCCGGCGGGGTCCCAAGGGCCCCCGCCCCTCGCGGCTTAGCGGC
>NW_008581379.1:0-585 GCF_000691845.1 Merops nubicus
GCTTCTAGGATGCCATCTTGTGACACATTTAAAATTCCCTCTACATTGGACCACACTCTCAGTAAATAAATGTTTCTTAATGTCAAATATGAACCTCCCCTGATGCAGTTTCAAGCCATTCCCATGTGTCCTGTCACTGGATACCAGGGAGAAGAGATCAGCACTTCCCTCTCCATTTCCCCTCCTCTGGAAGCTGTAGAGAGCAATGAGATTGCTCTTCAACCTCCTTTTCTCCAAACTAGACAAACCCGAAGCCCTTATCTGTTTTTCATTGGACATGCCTTCCAGCCCTTTCACCAGCATTTGTTGCCCTCCTCCTGGACACATTCCAGAACCTTAACATCCTTCTTAAATTGTGAGGCCCAGAACTGCACACAGTACTCGAGGTAAGGCCACACCAATGCTAAATACAGCAGGATAATCACCTCTTTTTGACCAGATGGTTACACTGTGTTTGATATACCCCAGGATGTGGTTTGCCCATAAGGAACTTGCACCAGAGGTTCCAACTTTTACCAGACGAGCTCAAAAAAACAGACAGAACTTGCAAGGCCGCTTGTTCACCCCCCACCCCCTGCACAGGAG
>NW_008581380.1:0-302 GCF_000691845.1 Merops nubicus
CCCACCCAGCCGGGCCACCTGTGTGCCAGAGCAGGAGAAAGTCAAACAGAGGCCCCCGCCCTGGGAGTACAGCACCGGCTGCTGGCTGCTCAGGCTTTCGGGGCCACTTGCCCAAGGGACTGCTGGTCCCAGCTGGGAGGACAGGGACAGGATGAGGAGGGGACCATCCAACCCCCCCATCCTGCTCCGTGGGGCTGGTTATGGGTGTGGGATGTAGCCCGGTGGGGTGGGTGGAGGATGCACCCCGACCCCAGAGCAGCCCCGAGGCATTGGGGATGAGACCCCCCCCTCCCCTCACATAC
>NW_008581380.1:319-578 GCF_000691845.1 Merops nubicus
CACAGTCTGTTACCACTCGCCTTTTGTGAGGAGCAGCGTGAGCCTGGATTTAGGGCTGAGCCCCTAAAGCTCTGCTTTTCATCCAGAGCAAATCAAGGAGAGGTTTGGAAGCTGGAGCCATCTCTCAGGGAAACTGTTTGGGCGGTGGGGGCAGTTTGGTGGCTCGGACACCCCTTCTGCCTCCTTCTCCTCCCCAAGGTGCCACCAAAACCCCTCGGGGACATGGGCTCCAGCTCCCAAACACAAAACCCCTCCCTGG
>NW_008581381.1:0-240 GCF_000691845.1 Merops nubicus
GCGTTGCAGCCACCTCAGTGTAGGTGATTTTATTAATTTGTTTGGTTGAGTGTCCTTCCTGAATGTTCTTACATATTTTATTATGATTTAGTAGTAGAGTAGTTAATTGATTTCAAGTAATATTTTTTTTTTTTTTGACATCGTTATGGATTGTCAGTACGATATTCTGTAGTTGTATGGGGAGTAAAGGGATTAATGGGATTAGTCTTTTCTCTTTCACTCTCATATTCATAGGGCCAT
>NW_008581382.1:0-655 GCF_000691845.1 Merops nubicus
GACAAGGATTTCACAGTCGGGTTAGTTCAAGCCACGACCTGTCTGCGCATTGGAGTACTCCCAGTGTGACCTGCAACACCAGGAGACCCATCCCAGTTGGTCCCAACGTGCCCTTGGGTGCTCACCTTGCATTCTTGCTAACACGTATTCAAATCCCTTGGTGCTCTTGGTCACATTGCTTTTGAACCTGGCCAGACCAAACTCCTGCAAGGCAAAAGTCGGTGAAGGTGTACATGCAGCTCCCTGGTCACATGCAGGCCCTGTGGCTTTGTCCCAAGTTCCCCAGTCCCAAACATCTGGTGAGCTTGCGCTCACCAGCAGCAATAGTTCCGGGTGCCACAAGGGCTCATGAGGATGGGAAGAAAGGGGAAAGGGCAGAAAACCCAACAGTGGGTAAGAATAGAGCTGCTGGGGGTGGGGGTGGGGACATCAGCAGCTTTAAGGCCTCTCCAAAAGGGAGAGCAAGTCAGCAAGTGCTGACTGAGCATTCGGCAGGGCTCACCTGGACGGCCCGCGAGACGCCAAACAGGCTGGAAGAGACCCAGGCTTCCCGCTTGACCTCGGTCCAGTTGCTGTTCTCCGGGTTCACCTGGTACAAGCAGCGCTCCTCCACCACCTGCCCGGGGCACAAGCTGGCTGTGGGCACTGCCCTTTG
>NW_008581382.1:717-1027 GCF_000691845.1 Merops nubicus
AGCGGGCACCTACCATCAGACGCGCGTGATTGATGTTCCAGGTGAATGTGGTCATGGTTCGGTTCTTGGGGTCCACGATAGAGTCCTCCAGGATGTAGACGGAGCGGGCGACATTGGCCGGGAAGAAGTGCTCTGCCCAGCGGGGCATTCGGTTGGTCTTGGTCAGGAGCCGCCGGGAGAGCAGCTTGTGGTCCTCCGTCACCTCCCGGTGCACTATGTCTTCGGTCAGGACATGTTTGCTAAAACGGGCAGGGGGAACGAAACATCAGGCCCTACTGCCGGCCGGCGCGCCCGGGGGTGGGAAGCGTCG
>NW_008581383.1:0-5731 GCF_000691845.1 Merops nubicus
AGAGGGGGGGGTGGGGGTGTGCCCCAGGGGGGCCCTGTTGGTGTTTCAGCCCAGGGGGTCCCCGGCCTGCACCAAGGTGCTCTGAGAGTGGGATGGCCCGTGTGGAATCGGCTCTCGGGTTAGGGCCCGGCAGAGGTGAAGTCTGCTGGATTTGGGGCCTCCTGCCAAGCCACTGCCTGACTGCTGGGCCTACGTGACAGAGGCACGGTGTGCAGACACCACACCTGGGCTCAGAGGCCCCCAAACTTTCATGGGCTACCCTCCCAAAGAGGCAAAGGGTGTTAAGGAGGCTGGAGAAGACGTGGAAGTCCAGCATAGTGGAGCAAAGCCACCTGCAGAGGTTACAGCAGGAGTGTAGGGCCATCCCAGCTCCACTGGCCTCGCTGGGGCACGGAACGGGGCCTAAGGGGGACAACCACGTGGGTGGGACCCCCAGCTGGATTTACTGTGCTGGGCCACACAAGCTCTCAGTCTGACCAAGCAGCCAGCACCTCAGGCAGGTGAGATGCATCTCCCCTTGGCCACCGTGCCCCAGGTCCTGTGTCAGAGCCCAGTGGCACAGAGGGCACGAGGGGAAGGGGGTCAGGGCTACAGGAAGGAGAGCTCACCTCTGCGTGGTGCAGTGGCAGGTTTTCCCCTGCCAGCAGGTAGCCCTCCACCAAGTGCACGCAGTAATCCACAGAGGAGCCCACCAGGATGGAGAGGGAAATGGCTTCCACAGCTCCCATTTCCCAGCCCGACCAGTACATGATGGTCACCACCAAGCAGACCACCCCTGCGTGAAGAAGGTCACGTTAGGGCAAACTTAAAGGACTCTGGAGACCTATACATACAGGTCAAACAGCGAGGAGTTTGGGACCACAGCCCTGCAGCTCTGCATGCTGGCCAGTCAGAGTCCTGCACACACCCCTCCAGCCCAGAGGCAAACACTTCCCACACCTTCCCCTGCCACAGGGACCAGTCTGTCAGGTAATGAGACCTCCCAGGGACAGGGAAACACCTGATTAAAGCTTAGGCCAACTGCCAGACTGATGCTGCTCCAGCCTGACCCTTGCTGAATGAATCCAAGCCCAGGCAAGTGAGCGTGTGGGTGCACACGTGCTCCAGAAAAGAGGCCCCTTGCTTTGGCTTGCTGGAGTTACACACAAGCCAAATGCACACACAGGTTTCTCTTAAAAGCAAGAGTGAGGTTTGTTTGTGAGTCATGTGTGGGAGACTGAGTGGTTGGGAAAATCATAGATTTGATTTTTAAACTGAGAAGTTTAGCAACACACTTACTTAGACCACAATCTGGTCAAATCCACAGCCAGGGAGAGGGAGCTATTTACAAGTTTGCTTCAAATACCAACAAAACTGCTAAAATATTCAGCTTTTAAAATCTCCTACTGCTTGGAAACAGCAGCCATGGTGCAGATCCTTGGGAAGCAGTGCAATTGTTATTCAGAGCATGCAGGACTTAATCACATTATTATACATAACGGGCAGGGATGGCATTTGTGGAGCTAAAACCCTTATTTAAACAAATAGAAGGGATTGTGTAGATAAAACACACTGGGAATTAGACACACAAATCTACTTTCCCAATGAGGTTCCTGTGCATTTGTTGAGAGTTCCTTCTGTTCACCTGGGTCTATGAGGACTGGCTCCTGGAAAGCCAGAAGGATTTACACAGGCTAAGAGCAATTCAGTTCAAACCACCAGAGACCCAGCAGTGCCACAACCCACCGATTTCAGACAAAGGGAGAGCCTGACACGTTGGAATTGGGATTTTTACCTAAAATGCTGAGCAGCACTGGCAGCAGGAGGAGGATGTGAGTGGTGAACACTGCCACTGCAGCCACACAAATAACCAGCGAGAGGACCAGGCCGTACAGGGCACTCTGCACTCCTGGAAGAGAAGAACCAGCTCATTTCACTCCTGGAAGGTGAGCACTGGGATGAGAAAGGCACTGGTGTCCTGGCAGGCAACGAGGCAGGCAGGGACTCACAAGGGGGAGATGGGAAGGGGAGGATGAAAGTATAAAATGGGTGATTAGCTTCTTGCCCCTCACACCAGCAGGACAGATCCCTTCCCTGTTTCCCTGGGCTCTGCCTACAATTCTGACAGTACCTGCTGCTTGGGGCAGAAACAGGCTTCAGGAGTTTGCACAGCAGTGTGAGGGGCTGAGGATAGAACACCTGCCCATCAGACAGGACAATGTGCTGTGCAGAGGTATCAGAGATGCATCCTCTCTCCCCAGGGAGAGGCACACAGCAGTCACTTGCCTATAATCTCCATGAAGATCTGCTTCCAGTGCTCACAGGTCTGGAAACCATGCCTGAGAGCAGAGCCCTCTGGGAAGAGCTGGAGCTGCTGCTGCAGGAAGGTTTCCCATTTCAGGTAGTCAGCATACGTCTGGAAGGATGACTTCCCTTTGTAGGTGGTCTGTAAGAAGATGAGCACGTTATTCCCACGTCCTGCTCTTTGGGGCAAGGTGTGCATGGCAAGGGAAGAGGCAGAACAAGGCAGCTGGAGCTGCAGCACTAGGCAGGACTGGCAGTGGCCCACCGACAGATCTGCCACCAGCAATTTGCCTGGGCTGGGGGGGTAAGAGTGAATTGTGACCTAGGCAGCCACTTCCAGCAACTTGTAAGTTTGTCTGCACCAAGGCACAAACACCAGCAAACACTTAATTAGGGCTGCAAACCAGTGGGCAGTGCAGAAGGAGCAGGGCTAAGCCCCAGAAACTGTCACAAGGAGAGATGGCAGTGCCATGTGCTCACCGATTCAAATGCCATGGAGATCCACTGCACCTTCCCATCCTTCACCCCCACTGCCCCATGAGAGAGCTGCCCAGGCAGCAGGTTTGGCTCAGGGATGTTCTTGCACTCAGGGTGCAACATCTGCAGAAAGGAGGAGATGCTGTAACCTGGAGAGACAGAAAGAGCAAAGGATGGAGGACAGGACAGGGAAAGGGGGGGGACAAAACACCAAGAGAAAGGTGCAGGCCCCATTTGTAAGCAGCTGCTTCCCTCTGCAACTCTGACTTGCCAAAGCCACCAGAGCTTTCAGCTGCTGCCAGCTTGAAAGGGCACCCTGTGCCACCAGCACTTGAGAGGACACCACCAGGGCTGTTTGGCCCCAGCTGTCAGGAAGCAGGACAAACAGCAGGTGCTGAGGAGCTGTCTTGTCTGCCTGGCCTGGGATTTCCTCCAGGCATGAGAGGTGAAGATCTCCTCTTGGCCTGAAGTCAGTATACACTTCCTAGACCCAGCTCCACAACCTCCTGACCTCTCAGGTTGGAGCAGAGCCACTGGTTAGGCATGTGAGGCCACAGGGACAAGATCAGGTGTGATTTGCTGGTTATTTAGGAGCTGCTAAGAAGAGATTTACTTGTCCAAAAGACTGTATCACAAGCAATACCCATGAGTGGAAAGGATGGACGCAATTCTGTTCTTATCTTCACTGGATTAAATACCAGAGAATATTCCCAGTGTTTTTGGAGCTAGAGACCACTTTTTTCTCACCTCCCAAATAGTATGACCAGGGACATGTTCTAGAAGGGTAAAACTCCCTTGGGAAGAAAAGGAGGCAGCAAGAAGCAGCCACCCTTTCTGGTTTGCTGCTGAGGACCCCAGCTAAAACAACCCCTGCTGCAAGCAGAGCTGCAGAACAGGAGTCTGACCTTCCCATCCCTCTCCCTGTGTACTTCTCACCCCCTCAAACTGCACAACACACAGGCACACGAGCTGAATGGCCTGTAGAGATGGGAGATGTGACTTAAGCCAGGTGGAACAGAGCTGTGCTGCAGCCAGGCCAGGAGAGCTGCCTGCTGAGAAACTCCTCTGCCCCTGCACTGCCTGCATTTATCAGCTGCCACCTCCCTGCGTCGGGAAGCTGGGATCCGAGTCTAAAACTCCCTGGCAGCCACACTCCTCAGACTGGAGGGTGAGAACCAGTCCCCACCCTGGGACCCAGGATCTCCCCGAGGCTGGTGTGAGTCCTACCTACCAGAGGGCAGGCACTGAGCCCCTCCTGGCTTCACCAGCTCGGCGTTGCTGGCGATGGCTTTGCAGAGGCGGCACAGGTTGCCAATCTCTTTGAAGAGGTCGAAGCTGTCATCGTAGATAACGCTGCCCTTTCCCAAGGAGACACAACAAGAAGAGCACCACACGTGAGGCATGCACACAGCAAGGAGGCAGGAGCTGTCTTCTCCTGGCTACGCTGCCTGGGACTAGCTTACACAGACCATGGGTGAGATGGTGGAGAAACCCATTAGGGTCTGCCAAAGGAGTCCCCAGCAGCACCCAACACCCAGCTCCAGCTTTTTGCCCCCTCCACTGCCTGCATTTCACACTGCCCTCTCCAGAGGAAAGGGGCAAAGGCCAATTCCACAGTGTCCCCCAGATCAGAAGGCAGGAAGAATGGCAGAAAGCTGAGATGCATCTACCAAGTGACCAGAGCTAAGTTTAATTTTTCTGGGGGAAGGCTGCGAGTGTGTTGGGGTATCAGATCTGGGAGATAAGCTGTGCCCGGAAAAGTTACATCTAGTAACCTTTCCCTGAAGGAATTGTTTGTATTTTTTTCATGTTAATATCTCATATCAAGATAAAAAAAAAAAATCCATAGAGGAAAAAAAAAATCATTTCCCTGGATCTAGAATTTGTAGGGAGATTTTCATGCTGAGCTCAAGGCAGGTTTGCTTCTCCAATCCTCACGAAAGCCTGATTTAGGCTCAAAATTAGCAGGTTAGATATTGCACTCAGAAGGGGATTTTCTGAGCAGTCTGAAGTGATTTCAGTAAGAGCTTTCTGATCTCCATTATTTATGAATTTGCCAAACTAGAAACGTACTTCTGGCTCATGACAGCGATCCCTGGAACATCTCTGCTCTTCCATCTGCCCAGACCGTGCTGCCTGGGCTGCGGGGATTAACTAAGCACCACGCAGGGAGGCTGCCCTGCCCCCCAGCCCCAGCCCAGCCATCCAGCAGCGTGTACCATGTCTCCAATGACGTGGTTGTCCAGGCCCCTCGTTCGGTTCACTCCCCTGATGCCAAAGACCACGAAGACCATGGCTCCCGTGTCCACCAGCGGCCGCACCGCCGGCTTCCCGCAGCCCGCCTTCAGGCAGGGGTTAAAGCCAGAGGTGGCCGACAGCTTGGCCCTGGGTGCTGCTGCCGAGCACAGGAGAAAGGCTGGTTACAGCAGAAGGCAGGAAAAAGCAAAAGCTTTGACTATTTTTTGGAGGTGCCAGCCAGGGGTGGCCAGCCGGGTCCCCCCCCCTGCTCACCTTTCTCGCTGGGGACGTAGAGGATGCCTTTGGTGGGGCCGTCGGGGCTGGAGCTGAGGAGGCAGCCAGGAGGGGCAGCACACACCCGGCCGTGGTACGGGGGCTTGTGAGACTGGGCAAAGTACAGCTTCCTGTGCAGCAAAGAAAGCTCGTCACTGGGGACCAGAGGTGGTAAAGAGGATGGGTCTGAAGCATGACAAACTGATGTGCTCAGGGACAGAAGGAAAGAGGTGAGCAACTCCAGGCATGGAGCTCTAGCCATTGTAAAGTCTGTGCTGATTGTTCAGCCCAGGAGTTCAGGTGGGGAAGGGCAAGACTGAGATCAGCAATGGTTTTTTTGTCCCCCAAGGCAGCTCTCAGTCAGAGTCTCGGAGCTGTCACACCTTCAGCACACTAAGGATGCTGTGGGCCTCTGCAAAGATGGGGCCCGTTTACAGTCCTAGGGCCGTGGATGCCACCA
>NW_008581383.1:5746-6063 GCF_000691845.1 Merops nubicus
ACGGGGCAGCCCACTCAGCTCTGCTGGCCTGGCTGCCTGGCCCTGGCTGGGCTTTGGAAGGTTACCGTGTTCGCTGCTGCTCCTTGGCGGCCACGTAGAAACTGAAGTCGAACTTCCAGCCTCTCTTGGTGTCACAGGACAAGGTGGTCATCATCCACTTCCTGGGGCTCGTCTGCTTAAGCAGCCCTACTGTGGACACACAAGCTGTCAGCTTCCTGGTGAAGTTACCGAAAGGCACTCTATACACCTAAGCAATGGATTAATGAAAACAGACACTTAACTCCAGAGGGTTGCAGCCTCTTGCACATCAGCATCAC
>NW_008581383.1:6146-16489 GCF_000691845.1 Merops nubicus
CTTCCCCGTGGCCTAGGCTGAGGGGTGGCTGCTCTGGCCAGGGTGAGGGACATCTGAAGGAGTCCTGCTGGGGGGTGTCCCCCCAGCACAGCCTGTGCACTAGCAGTGTTGCCTGCTCCCCTGTGGCTGTGGGTGGGCAGAAGGCAGCAGTGAGAATCCAGCTGTCTCAGCAGCAGTTTCTGCCAGAATGAGCTCAGCCAGTGATGGAAGCATCCTGGCTTGTATTAGAAATAGGGTGGCCAGCAGGACTGGGAGATGATTGTCCCTCTGGACTTGGCACTGGTGAGGCCACACCTCAAATACTGGGGTCAGCTTTGGGCACCTCAGTATGAGAAGGACATGAAGGTGCTGGAGCAGGTCCAAATAAGAGCAATGAAGCTGGTGAAGGGCCTAGAGAGCAAGTCTTGTGAGGAGCAGCTGAGGGACATGGGGCTGTTTAGTCTGATGAGAGAGAAGCTGAGGGGAGACCTTATTGCTCTCTACAGCTTCCTGAAAGGACGTTGTAGTGAGGAAGGTGCTGGTCTATTCTCACAAGTCACTAGTGATAGAACAAGAGGGAATGGCCTCAAGCTGCTCCAGGGGAGGTTTAGACTGGACATAGGAAAGAACTTTTTCACTGAACAGTTTGTCAAGTATTAAAACATGCTGTCCAGGGCAGTGGTGGAGTCCCCATCCCTGGATGTGTTTAAAAGCCGTGGAGATGTGGGGCTTGGGGATATGGCTTCGAGGAGGATTTGGTAGGGTAGGGTTAATGGTTGGACTCCATGGTCTTAAAGGTCTTTTCCAACCAAAGTGATTCTGTGATTCTAAGATGCCAGGCCTCATCTGACCTCCACAGACACCCTCACTTCTGCTCCCAGTGCTGACAGCCACATCACAACAGCAGCAGGTCAGTACCATGGCACTGCGAGGCACAACCTTCAGTTGCCAGGCACCCTCCGTGTTTGCTACCTCACTGCAACACCCTGCAAAGTTCATCCTGAGCTACCCAGGGCCCCGTGGAGAGACAGGAGGAGGCTCTTGTGCTCACCTGTTGAGTGCTGCACTCTTGATAGAGGGGTCCAACATCCCTGGGCTGACTCACCTGGAATGAAGGCACCTCCCCGTCTCCCGGTGACACCATCTGCCAGGGAGCAGGGACACTGGCATTGAGTGAGAATCTGTAGATGGCTGGCCTTCCCTTGCTTCTGGACTTGGAGATATACACAGTCCCCTGGAGATCTGAAGGAAACAGAGGGCATGTGGGCAAGTGGTACTTCACAATGAGCAAATCCTACAGAGGTGGGCAGCAGCAAAGGATGGTCTTTTGGAGCAGCACAGCACACCTCCCAAAGGTTTTCACAAACATATCCTGAGCTGCAGTCATTCCTGATGGCTTATTAGTGTCATCTCAGGACCTGGCCCAATAACTCTTTTATCCTCAAAACCCCATGTAAAACAGGCTGAATTTACTCTCCTCATGGCCTGCCAACAAGGTTCTGACACAGGGCTGGGATGCCCAAGCTCTGAGCTCCAAGCCTTGCACTCAGACCAGAGGGATTTGTCCCTGCCACCTGGCTTATAGGACCATGGCCCAGAGAACAGCAGGTAGTTATGGGGAGGGGGATTGTACTGATGCCCCTTACAACCAGCACCAAGCTAGAGACCAGCAGGGCAGGGTCTGAGGAGGATTATTCCCCATCAGCTATTCAGTTTTTACCCGACTGGAACCGTGGTTCCTGGGCCCAAATGTGGTCAGAGCCCTCATGCCCCCCTTACCTTGCTGCCCTGTATCACTTATGCTCCCTTTGCTTCCCCAAGGTGACCCTGAGCCCCTCTTCTTTTTCTCCAAGGAGGTTCGGATGTTGTTCTGCAAACTGTGGGGCTTTTCCTGAAACAAACCTGTCCCACAAGGTTAGTCAGGGAGGAAAAAGTGCATGGCACAAGAGACCCACCAGCCCTGTGCACACCATGGACTCTGCTATTGAACTCCAAACCCTAAGCAGGTAGCACAGAGCCCCAGCTGGTCCCTGGCACGTGGCCAGCACTTAGGAGTAAAAGTAGTCACTTCTCATGGATTTTAAAGGAATTTCACGTGCAGAAACACTCAGGCAGTTCCCTGAACAATGCAGGTCTCTACCTCACATTCCAGCTCCTCTAGCCCAGGGCTTAGGCCAGGCTGCACCCATCACTGTCTGGGGACCAGCACTCTCACCTGAGCAGGTAATGCAGGAGATCCCTTCAGCACTCAGGTTGTATTTCAGGTCTAGCAGCACCTGGATGTTCGTGTCTGGCCGGAACAGAACTGGAGCACGGCTGGCTGGATGGAGGCGGCTTGCAAAGAATATGGACAGGAGCAAAACAAGGAGAAAGAGCCCTGCAAGGAGAAGGAGAGGCTCAGGTAAGCGTGTGGGACCCTACGTGCATCCTGCACTCAGGGCATACTCAGGGGTGTGGCAGAAAGGTGGTATTTTAACAGGAAAAAGGCACAGTAAAGCACACTAGCAGCTGGGCTTTCTTATAATGAGCCCCACGCCTGGAAAAAACTATCAGGATTTCCCACTTCAGATCTGAGTGAAAGGGGAGGGGTGGAGAGTCTCAGAGTTCCTCAGGCAGTTCCCTCAGGGACCAAATGTTCTGAGGATGCTCTTCCACTGAGTTCAAACCCATCTACTATGTCCCTTTCCTCGATCTCTTGTCACTCATAATCAAGGCTCAGGGACTGAATCAGATGCTGTCAAACCCTCTAAAATCCATGCAGGTGGAATCCCCCCCTCCTTCCTCACCCACAATCACCCATCTGCTCTTCACTGCAGACCACAGCACCCAGTGTTCCAGCAGGTCCTGCAGATGAGTTATCAAGTGACCACGGTTGCTCTTCTCTGCTGGGAGCTGCAGATTTTCTGGCATCACAGACACCAAGGGGACATCCCCCATTTCCAGGGAGACTAGAAAGAGAGAGAAATCAAAGGCAGTCTCAGTGCTCAGTGTCACAAGTGACTCACAGCTGTCTTGCCCTCCTTTACAAAATCTTCTGCAAGGTGCTGTACAACTCCCTCAGGAGATGGAGTAAGACCCAGGCAGAGGCAGCAGCTTCCCAGGATGTCACAGGAAGCATCTTTGTCAAGTCACTGCCATCTGACAGCTTCACTTCTAAATTCCTCCTCTGCCAGATCCCACATTGTCCATAAGGTCACAGGGACATGCTTCTTGGGCCAGGCAAGAATTTGTCCCTGTCCCACTAAGTATGTCCTGCAGCCAACTGCAGAGAGCAGAGCTCTTCCTGACTGCAGCCTGGCTCCCCCCTGATCTCTTCCCTCCAGCTCAGGGATGCCCAGGGAACTGCCCTCTTCTTTGGGAGTGAAAAGTGGGCACTTGCTTTTCGTGGGGTGAAAATGTGTGTGGCATGCTGTACAGCTGACCCACAAGCCAAGCCTGGCCACCACCTGGAACAAGCTGCTTGCCTCTTCAGGAGTTACCTGATGCCCAGAGCTCCCTGGAGAACAGCCTCCTGCTGTTCACTGCCCCAGGGAAGGGAAGGAGCTATTTCCACACATTACCATTGCCTGTGGCTCTGGCATACTAAGGAGACAGCTTTGCAGCACAGTGCCAAGGCTGATCTGTCTGCCTATCAAAGGCAGCTCCCAGCCAGCTCTGCAGGAAGGGGGTCTGCACACTGCTGTGGGATCGATGGGCTCCCAGCCACTGATCCATCTGCCTCCAGTTCCAGTTTGCCATTAGGCTGAAAGCTACTCCCTGCCCAGACTGCTTCCATTGAGGAGGTTTAAAAGGGAGAGATCCCAGCAAGTTTGAAAAGCCAAGTACAACAGAGCATGACCCTTTAAGCACCCTTGTTTTCAATCAGGTCTAGAAGGATTATCTCCTGCTAACAACAGACAGGGAATTTCTGGGCTTTTTTTTTTTTGAGATTGCTTATGGGGTCTCAGGCAAGTCACTGCTCTCCTCCTGCAAGAGGAGGAGATGCTCTGAGGAGGTCATGCTGCAGAATAACAGTGTTCTCTTGCCTGCTGCCCAAATTCAGTGCTCTGAATGGGAGGGAAGAGCAGAATGCTCCTTACTCAAAGGCCTCCTCCTGCAAGAGGAGAAGATGCTCTGAGGAGGTGATGCTGCAGAATAACAGTGTTCTCGTGCCTGCTGCCCAAATGCAGTGCTCTGAATGGCAGAGAAGAGCAGAATGCTCCTTACTCAAAGGTGAACTGTCCTGGAGTTATGGATTAGATGTTTCATGGTTGTCACAATCACCAATTCCAGCCAGAAAGTACAGCCCACATTAGATCCAAGAGGGTCAGCAAAGTAGTTAGAAAGCATGTATCAACACTCACTGAAGATCTCAAAGCAACTCACACCCCTTGTGAGTTCAGACTCCTACAACCTTCTGTGGCACCATCATCTCCAGCTTAAAAGCAGGGAAACTGAGGCATGGACCAGTGGCAGGGCCAGGCAGACCAGGGCAGCCTGGTCACCCTGATGCACTCCACAGCAGGCACATACCAGACTCCTCCTCCACGCTGAGCAGGGGGATGTCATCATCAAGATAGGGAAGGGTCTCTCTGCCTGCTCTGGAGGTGGCCTCTGAGGCAACGTAGAGATCTTCAGCCAGGTGCAAGGCACTCTTCTTGGTGCACTTCTGACTACAGCTGGATTGGAGCAGGGAAGGAGACAAAAGCATGAGTTTCAAGCCACACATCCTGCTGAGAATCACCATGGGCTCCTTTGGTGACAAGGGGAGCAGCAACAGCCTGCTCCAATTACTTGGGAAGACGAGAGGCACTGCCAGGAGCAATTTCCATTGCTAAGTGCTGAGAGGTCAAGGGCTGAGCTGCTCTGGTGAAGCAGGAGCAGGCTGGGCTGGACACAGCAGGGCTGAGCTGTGACTGCTGGGCACTGAGTGACAGGGGCTTCAGCAGTTCATCTCCCTGCTAATGAATTAAATCAGGCCAGGTCATCTGCACTGCTAAAGAGCAGGGGAAGGGGAAACGTGCTGATTCCAAACACAAATCTGCACGCCTGGCTTCTGCTCCCAGGCAGGAGCAGTGCTGATCTGTCTGCCTTGCAGGGCTCGTGTGACCAGAGCTGGAGGATTTAGCTCTGCAGAAAGTGCTCCCAGGACACAAATGGCTCCAGCACTCCACAGGATTCAATGCCCAGGTATGACTGGCACTGCAGAGCCTGGCTCCTGAGAGCCATCTGTGCCTGCACCAAGGGGAATGAAATCTGGGCCTGGCCCTTTCACTCTGCTCTAATCTGGAATGGCCCAACTTAAATTTCCCTTCTGCTAGAGAACAGCAGGGAATGGCAAAGCCAAGCTGCCTGTGGAAGAGGGTAAGTGAGAGGACAGGGCAAGGATTTGCACATTGCCTTGGCCCTGAGTTCTACAACATCTTCCCACCCACACAAGGAGGTTCCAGGGCTCACCTGGTTTGGCAGGAGCTCTCTACTGGGGACACATAAAGGGTCCATATTCCAAGAGCAGCTGGCATGGTGAAGAGCACAGCTACCCAGCAGCAGGACACTATCAGTGACATGAAGAGGCCAAAGTCATGAACAGCTGGGATCTACATGAAGAGAAAACATGGAGCTGGGATCAACTGGGACAGGAGACCTGGAGAGACACCAGGCTAGGAAGAGACATCTGGAGGGACCTGAGAATAGCACCTGCTGACCTCAGTCATGGTAGCCAGCAAACCTGGTAGGTAAGGAGCTGAGCTGGAGCCTGAAGAGCCACTGGATCCCGTTTGATCAGTGGCATGGGAGATACTGCCTTGGATGCTGACAGAGGGAGACTGTCCACTGCCTTAGAGCAGGTAAGGGACAGCTCCAGGGCAAGCAAGCCCAGCACGTCCCCGTGCTGGGGCAGAGGAGAGAGAGACAGTGCTGGCAGCTTCCCTCTGGCAAAAACAGGCCTGAAATCCCAAAGGTGCAGTGTACCTGAGAGAAGATGTTGGCAGCATAGGCTGCAGCCGTGGTGAGGGAGGTGAAGAAGGTGGCCTTCCCTGCTGTCTGCACGGTGTGGATCATGCGCAGCCGCAGGTCCTTCAGGTGGGTGGCTTGGCGGTAGGTGTTGATGAACACAAAGACATCATCAACCCCTGGGGAAAGAGGGAGGAAGATTGTGATGCTGTGCTCACAGTAGATACTAAAAATCCAGTTTCTCCTCAACATCTGACCTGTAAATATTTTACTTAGAGGTGATGGAGGGAAAGGACTTGAAAATCCAACCTGCACTTGCCAGCCCCACCTTTCTCTCTCTGGCAAGCAGGAGTTGTGGCAAGACAGCCAGGTAGGTTCTGAACAAGGAGGTGCTTACCAATCCCCACGATGACAAAGGCAGCCACACCATTGAGTATTCCCAGGTACTGGATCCCAAACACCACGTGGTACAGGAACAGAGCCACCAGGCAGCTTAGCCCAATGCTGGCAATGCCAAAGAACGACAGGAACACTGGAGGAGCAAAGGAACAGGGAAAAAGTGGCATCAGTGATTGTCCCCAGGGAGAACAGACACATCCACCTGCTCTGTTGGGATCCTGGTTCCCAGGAGTGTGTTGGTGGCAGAATAGCTCAGGGCTGCTAGAGTACCACTTGCAGACACCTCCCCATGAGGTCCACCCATGAAATTATATTGGCTTTACTCCAGCACTAGCAAGGCAGGAATTTGCATCTTAGCCTTGTACTCCTTGAGCCTTCCCCACACACCACCCACAGATCTCTGCTCTGGGGAACCAGACTTGTGTGACCTCCTGCATGCTGCTGTGGCACAAAGCCAAGCTGGTGCCAGGGCACCAGAGCCTCTGCTGGGGCTTGTACAGACACTGGGAGCCCCTCTGGGATTTGTGAGAGCAGGGCAGCCACGACTGCAGCCTACCTGAGCACGAGGTAAGGATGTAGACCAAGACAGCTATGCAGCTACTGCTGATGAAGGCCAGCAACATGTCATTGTTAAAAGTCCTCCTCACTTCATAGTCAAACAAATCTGTCCCTCCATACAGCACCTGGACTTTGCTAGGGTGGGAAGATAGGAAGGAAAAGTAGTGGTCAGAGTTGAATGTAAAAGGAGCAGAGCCAGAGGATTTAAAGCACAATGTCTTCCCCAGAGCCAAAGGAGGTCACTGCTCTGATGAACTTGGCAGTTCTCTGAGGAGCCAGCTCAGAGTGGAGGGAGCAGGCTGAACAAGGCTCCTGCTGGAGGTGAACTTCACACAAAAAGGGAGAAAAATAAAAGAGCAGGTCTAAGATTTTTCAAATTATTCCAGTGAGTGTGTGGTGGGTCTTTGGCACTAACAGACAGCTCCTGAAGCCTTCAAAACCAATTCCACCTGGAATCCTAATCATTGCTTATTATACTGAGCACAAAGGTAATAACCAGCAGATGCAGGCAGAGAGAGAGCTTACCAGAGACCACATGATTGACCAGCTTCTGCTCCTGGAAGCAGGCTCTGAGCAGAAGTAATCCAAGATAATTTAAGCAGGAGTGCAACAACGCTGTGCCACAGGAGGCTATCAGGAAACCCAGCTTCAGAACTGATCCTGGCCCCCAATTCCCTTCCAGCATCATAACTGGACATCACTCTGCTTCTGAAGATCGCTGTGGGAGCTACTGGGACTCAGAGCAGGAGGGCACTGGAGATGGAGAAGGTGCTCTGACACTGGGACTCACTGCCTTCCCTCAGCTGGCAGGACACTGAGCTCCTCTTTAGCCCTTTTAGCTCTGTTTGACCAACTCCCTCTCCCAAGCACTGAGCAAAGCTCTGTTCAACCAGTCATACAGACCTGGTGGTGCAAAAAGTCTTCACTTCCTGGAGCTTATCCTGCCCTGAAACTCCCCTCCCCACCTCTTTGTACAAAGAGCTTCTGGATAAAATTTCACTGGCAAGAGCAAAAAGAGAATCAGATCCACAGATTGATGCCTGGAGTAAGGACCATTTCACCCCCTGCACTGGACCAGTTTGGGCCAAATTCAGAGCAGGAAGGCAGAGAAACAGCTCTGTTTGAGCCAGTGGAATTGGATGTGTGAGATGGAAGCAAACGGATCCAACAGCAGAGAGGGGCTGGGAGGAAAGGCAGGCACTGGATCCAGTCGTTGGCTCCCTTTCATTGTGTCTATTGTTGTCTCTGGGTGTTGCTGCAGTAAAGCCCAGGAGTGGTTTTGTGCCCTGGACTCCCCACCCTGACTCCAGCACTCTGCCCCAGCCCAGCTTCAAAGGACATGCATCTGCTCCTTCATCTGGAGCATCATGTCGTGGCCACTGCTCCAGAGTGAGCAGCAGTCTGAGCTGGCACTCAAGCCTCCTGTGCCTCCCAGGGGAGGCCAAATGCTGCAGGGCCACCACTGAGCCACCACTGAGAGGAGTAGGCACGTCTGCCCTGAGTAAACCCTAAGATGGAGCTTTTACACCCTGCAGGGCCAACTCCATCCCCTCCTTCAGAGCCACAGAAAGCCCCATCCTCTCCCACCTCTGCCCCTCCCTGCTCCTGAAGGAGCAGCAAGGCCCCTGTGCTGCCTGCAGATGCCCTCACCTGGTGGACTGCTTGGCCAGCATGGCCACGTAGGTGATGACAAAGTTCTGGAACTTGTGGCGCTGCTCCTCCCAGCGGTCCTCCACCGAGTAGTAGTTGGGGAGTGGGGCCCCAAAGAGGATCTCGCTCCTCAGCAGGGAGCTCTTCATGTTCTCAGCAGACAAGCTCTCGTCCACATACCAGTAGAACTCGGGGTGGGTCATGGCCAGCTCCAGGGACCCTGTGGGAGAGAGCAGCACCACTTTGGTTAGATCCTGCTTGGGTGGCTTGGCAAAGCATGGGGTCTAGTCTGGAAACTGGGAGTGATCCTGCCTTTCAGCGGGGTCTAGTCTGGCAAAGGGAAACTGGGAGTGATCCTGCCTTTCAGCAGAGTGAGTGCTGCTGCCTTGCTGAGAGCAAGGAGGGCTGAGGAAAGCAGGGCTGAAACGACTCACAGTGCCCTTCTGCTCTGGGGCTCTGCCCGTGGTGCTGCCTCCACGCAGCTCCCCATGAGGGACACACCTTCCACCCTCCTGTGCTCTGAGCCACAGCTCCCCCAGGCTGCAAGGCTCACAACATCCCCACCAGCCTCCCCCTGCTGGGGCACTTAGTTCCTGTACAGCAGGCCACCAACAGCAGGCAAGGAAGATGAGGAGTCCTGGCTCTGCTGTGACCTGGTACCTCTGCCACCTGACGGTGTGAGAGATGCAGAGATGGAGGCGCTCAGCTAGTTCTGAGGGAGAGACACTGCCTGTCTGCCCCTAGAGCCCACGTTCCCTTGAGTTCACTCCACAGAGACCCAGAACCCACACTCCTTTCCTGTTCTGGCAGCAGAACTGTTACACTGGAGCAGATGGAGTTAATCCTTTGCCTGCTCCCTGCATGGCTCCTGGACAGCTATCATCTGCAGCCTGGGAGACAGATGGAGCCTTCATCCCACAGGCACATCACACCCCCAGACTCCTCATGATTCACCTCTTTCCCACCACCCAGAGCCTCTGCTGCACACAGTACAGGGCACAGAGCCGGGAGGAGGCAGCAGGGCCTTCCTCCCCCTCTCCTTCCAGAAGCCTTTTCAGCTGCTGACTCACAAGCTGCCTTCCAAGCTTCAGAGCAGCCCACAGACCTCTTTCATCTGCTCTGAGGTGCAGGGAGGCTCAGCCCTGTTGTCTGTTGGAGATCTGACATTCCTCTGGTTAACCACAGCCGTTTAGAGGGGATGAGGGTCAGGAGAAGACAGTACAACCCATGACTCCCCCTCATTTGTCCCTCTCACTCGCCTGCTGGGGCCTGTGTGACCCACGACTGGAGCCAGAGGGGCTTTGCTGAAAGGGCTGGACAAGGGGCTTAGTGCAGGAAAGATGACTCGAGGCACAGCATGGCAGCACCTTCCTCTGCAGGAGGCAGTCACCCTTCTGAGCTGCATGCCAGTGGGTGCCTGAGCTTGCAGGAGATGTGTGCCTCAACCCAGCCCTCACCCACAGCCCGCAGCTCACCTCGGATGTCAGCCAGGTCTTGCCCCATGCCATCGTAGTAAATCTTCCCTCCCCTCTCCGTGGGGAAGAAATAGGTCATGAGGGAGCTGGGAGGGGAGCAGTAGGAGTAGGAGCCCAGGGGCAGGTCTTTCAAGACCTCGTGGGGCTTCCAGCAGAACTCCCTGAAGCGAGGGTGGTCCATGATCTTGCGCTCGACCTCGTGGATGGTGACCAGGCGCTCGGTGGTGAAGATGTTGTTCTCAGAGTCCCCCCTGGCCAGGAACACCAGCTCGATGCGCCAGTGGGCGTGGGTCTGGGTGTTGGCACTGACGTAGGTGCCAGGGTAGTCCCAGTGCGGGGCACTCCTCCCGT
>NW_008581384.1:0-350 GCF_000691845.1 Merops nubicus
CACAGTGGCACCGGGGTGTCCCGAGGGCACAGGGGTGTCCCCGTAGTACCAGTTTGTCCCAGTGGTGTTCCCATGGCACAAGGGTGTTCCCATGGTACCAGTGTCCCCCGTGGCACCAGGGTGTCTCCGTGGCACCAATATGTCCCAGTGGCACCAGTGTGTCCTCATGGCACTGGCCTGTCCCCGTGGCACCAGGATCTCCCAATGACACCAGGGGTGTCTCAAGGGCATTGGGGTGTCCCCTTGGCACTGGGGTGCCCCCATGGCACAGGATTCTCCCCATGGCACTGACTTGGGTGTCCCGATGGCGCCAGGGGTGTCCCAGTGGCACTGGGGTGTCCCCATGGCAA
>NW_008581384.1:418-928 GCF_000691845.1 Merops nubicus
GGGACCAACCGAGGTGTCCCCATGGCACTGACTGGTGTGCCCTCATGGCACTGGGCTGCTCCTATGGCCTGACTTGGGTGTCCCCATGGCACTGGCATGTCCCCATGGCACAAGGGTGTACCCATGGACCAACCAGAGTGCACTCATGGCACTGGGGTGTCCCCATGGCCCAGAGGTGTCCCCATGGACCAACCAGAGTGTGCTCATGGCACTGGGGTGTCCCCATGGCACAAGGGTGTCCCCATGGACTGACACGGGCGCCCCCATGGCACCAGCACGTCCCCACGGCACAGGGGTGTCCCCATGACCCCGGGGTGTCCCCGCGGCAGGGTCGGGGGACACGGAGAGATGCCCCCGAGGGTCGGTGGCTCACCCAGGAGGCGGTCTGCCAGGCTGACGGGCTGCGAGGACACGGCCACCTTGTAGCCCATGACGTCGGGGGGCACCACGATGGCCTGGCACACGTAGGAGGTGACCCGGCGGGCGGCGTCCCCCTCTCCCGGCGGCAGC
>NW_008581385.1:0-1750 GCF_000691845.1 Merops nubicus
GCCCAGTGCCAGGATCCCCCGTGGTTAGGCTGGTCTTGGCCCTCGGCCTCATCCTGGCTCCATCCCCAGCTTCAGGGCTGGGAACGAAAGCAGCAGGAAAAAGGGGAAAAGGAAAAATGTACATGTGGAAAACGCACGTTCTTACAGCCCGGACTTAAAGCAACAGGAAAACGCTGGGTGGCACAGGGGTAGCTCCAGGGACAAGGGGGTTTCCAGGGCTTCAGTGGCCGGTTTGGCTTTTGGGGTGCTTCCTCAGTTTCCCCAGGGTGGAAGATGGAGGGAAGGATGCTGGGATGACTTGTCCCAGACTTAATTCTGCACCACGTGGATGCCAGGCTGGGGTCACAGGGCTGTCAACAGGTGTGGGGGGAAGGTTCAGAGTGTCCAGGGTGATGGCACTGGCGTGGGGATGGTTTTGGGGTTTGCATAGGCAGCATGGTTGGGGACTCCCCAGATTCGCTCCTCAAATCTACCCTTTTTGGTTAATATATCCATATTTAATATTATGTTGAATAAGCTCTGAGTTACCAAGCGGTCTCCAGCTTTATTCCACCCTGGAGCTTCTTAAAAATGTTTTGTGTGGAATCTGTCCTTATCTGGGATATACAATAACAAGGGAAAACACTTCTGAATTGTCACAAAGAGAAAAATTCTGGGGGGAAGCCCCATTTCTTTTGGTGGTTTCCTGTTTGAAATCTATCGAAAGCTTGTGTGAGGGAGTGAAAGTGCTTGTCCAGGTCCTCACTCTGGTATCAGGCCTCTAGGTGGGACAGTCACTGGTGAGAATTTGGGTCCCTCTGAGGGAAAACAGGGTCACCTTGAGCAGTGGCACAGGCCAGGATTGTCTTGTGTTGCCCCATCAGGGCTTTCCAGAGGCTTGACCCCTATTTTGAGGTCATTGTATAACCCCAAAATCCACAGA
This sequence comes from Merops nubicus, assembly GCF_000691845.1. Classification (NCBI taxonomy): domain Eukaryota; kingdom Metazoa; phylum Chordata; class Aves; order Coraciiformes; family Meropidae; genus Merops; species Merops nubicus. Next base: position 923 of record NW_008581385.1, read on the forward strand.
ATTCAACCCAAATATTGAAGATGTTTGTCACAGCAGGGTCAAAAAAAAAGTGTCAAAACCCAGAATTTCAGGATTTTTGTGCTGAGTGGATACATTTTGTGTGCAGCCAGCGCCTTGCAGACCTTCCTCCCAGTTCCATGCCAGAGGCAGTTCCTAGGCTCAAACACTGCAGAATTCACCCCGAATTTTGAAGGCACACATTGTGCCAGGGTTAAAAAAGCATAAAAAGACAAAATGTCACATTTTTATTCTGAGTGGATGCATTTTGCGTGCACCTTCCAGCCTTTCCTCCTGACTCCTGGAGGGCAGGATCAGGGCCAGAGGCAGTTCCTAGGCCCCAAACCCACAGAATTCACCCAAATTTTGAATGCGTGAGTCATTCCGGGGTTAAAAAAAGTGTAAAAAGCCAAAATGTCACGTTTTTATCCTGAGTGGATGCATTTGGTGCTCATCCAGCAGGCTGCAGCCCTTCCTCCCAGCTCCTGGAGGGCAGGATCCGTGCCAGAGAGAGTTCCCCAGCCCAAACCTTGCAGAATTCTCCCCAAATATTGAAGGCGTGAATGATTCCAGGGCTTAAAAAAGGGTAAAAGCTCCACATCGCAGGGTGAATAAAGGTGTAACCGCCGCTATTTCGAAGTGAAAAAGGGCGCAGCCCCCCCGATCCGAGGTTTTCCCGGCGGGTGGGTGCATTTGTGCGGCAGCCAGCCTCCTCCTCCGGGTGCCGGCGGGCAGGATGAGTGCCGAGGGAGGTCCCTAGGACCCTGCGGCGCCGCTGCCCTCCCCTCGCGCGGCTCCCTCCTCCTCCATCCTCATCCCTCCCTCTCTCTC
>NW_008581386.1:0-2751 GCF_000691845.1 Merops nubicus
TTGTCGAGAGTCCCCAAAAGGGTGGATTTTAGCCCAAAGTTGCCTGCTGAGCCACAGCAAGCTGGGGTCCCAACAGCAACCACGAAGCTGGGGGCTTGGGCAGCAGAGGGTGGAGAGGAGCCAAGGAGTCTTGGGGGGAAAAGACCTGGGGGGGATGGGTGCCCCTCACCCTGAACCTAAGTTGTGGTTTTTCTGTCACCAGGCATCAATAATTAGACAAGAACCCACAAAAACAACGTATAAAATATATTTCTTCCAGAAACAACGTGAGGACTCGACCAAACATCATCCCACGCTCGAGAAACTTAGGGGAAAACGAAGAAAAACCCCTCAAAACAATAGGTGGAGAAAATCAACAGGGCGAACACTCAAAGCGACGGAGAGAAGCGCCCGCAGCCTCCCCAGCTCCATCCAGCAGGACAAGCACCCACCGCATTGCCCAAAAAGGGGCATCCTCACCACCTCCCACCCCAGCCACCCCCCTCAACCCCAAATCCGAGCACCCCAGGGGGGGACCCAGCGGGCGCTTAACGCCCGTGCCCACCCGGGGCTCGTGCCCGGTGGGAACGTGCCCACGCCCTGCGCGGGGCTGTTTGTCTGCGTGTGGACACAACATGTCTGGGGCCGGACAAAAGCCGTGGGATTGACACAGAAAAGGGGCTGACAAAAGGCCGAGCGGGGCTGGAGAGCCGCGTACAATGCCGCCCGCCGGTACCCCGCCCCAGGGTGGGGGGACCCAGGGAGGCTTTTAAGGACAACTTTGCCTTTGGTGTTATAAAAAATATGAAATAAAGCAAAGCAAACCACGTTAACGAGCCTTCAGCCTCATTTTGGGGCAGAGTGGAGGCATCTGGACCTGGAGGGAGAGATTTTTAACGAGCATCCTCATCCTCAGCGGTGGCGACAACGGTTTTGCTGCTGTCCCGTGGTCTCAGCCTACACAGGAGCCCTTTGTGCCAGGTGAAACGTGCACCCAGAGACAACTGGAAGCCACCACCCTTTGCCCAAAATTTGCTGAAGGTTTTATAACCCTTCATAACGGTAAAACACCACAAGCTAAGGAGAGTGGCCTGAAATTTGCTTAAAATGCCCGTAGAGCCCAGGGCAGCTGAGCAACACCCTGGAGGGGCTGCAGCCTCCAAGATCATCACCTTGCCCTGCCCGAAGGAGCAGACACCAGCATCCACCCCTGAAAAAGTCACTGAAATCTTCAAAAGTCACCCATCCCTTCCAAAAACCACCCATAGTGCTGGGGGGTGTGATAAAAACCCCGTTTTTCCTCATTCTAAGCTGCTAATTCCAGCTGGAACCAAATCCTTGGCTATGTACAAGATATAAAAATACTTATTTTTCTAAGAAGCTTTCTCAAAACCCATTTGTTGGTTTGTTGGGTTTTTTTTTTTTCCTTTTCCCTCCCTGCTTGTCTTAAGGAGAAACAAAAGTGTTTGTGATTTAAACGGCTCAGGGAAGTCCTGGAGCAGCGATTGCAGCCGCGGGGCTCCAGGCGCCTCCGAAATGACACTATTTATCCTCAAAAAAGGCAAAACTCGCCACGCTGGTTCTTCTTTCGCTTTAATCGTGTTCCGAAAATTCGGATCAGCTTTGTAACCCGTTAAGCTTCTGTACCTGAGTGTCTCAGGGACTGTTTTTCAATCCAAACTCGTTTTCGAGCAGGATTAACCCGAGTTTAAAAAGTCTTGTGCAGCCACACACCTGGAATTTCGAATTTCTCGGGGTGCATTGAATCAGTTTGAAAACTCCCATTTTTATCGGGATACGTTTGCCCTTAAGGTTTTTAATATTTTTAATATTTTTATTTTCAAGGAGAAAAGGGAGCGCTAAGAAAATGTTCGGTTCCCAATAAAGAATCAATCCAAATTCCTAAGAATAATAGGGAATACTCTGGGATGATGCTACACAATGGAGCTAAATTGGTTCCCACCGGCTCAGGACCCTGTAAAACCCTTGTTAAAAAAAAAAAAACAACTAATAAAATCTGAAATGTAGACGTCGTAAATTGTAATTTAAAATATAATATTTTATCAGAATAATTGATCATAGAATCCTGACGTTTTCCCAGACATTTCTCAAACGTTGCTCATGTTATAAATGAACAAACACCAGCGGCTGTAATAAAAACGGGGTTAAAAATCCTCTTTTTTTTTTTTAACTTTGGGGGCAAACGATCGCTCCGATTTCTGCTGGGGGGAGAAAAGTCGTTTTTTCGTTTGCTGAACGGAGAGGCAAAGTGAGAGAATTCCAGTTTTTAGCTGGCTTAAATCTGGATCCTGCTTGACCCGACAAATCCCGGGGAACAAGGCGGCTTTGTCCGCGATTTCACACTGCCCCCCGCGCAGAGCCCAGCCCGGACCCAGAAACACCCGATTTTACCCCAAAACTTCCCTCCTGGGCTTTAAGGAGATAATTGGAAGGGAAAACAACCAACCCGCCCACCCTCCATGGAGTTTATTTAAAGAGGTTTTTTTTTTTGCCGCAAATGCTGGGGGAGAAACGGGAGAAAACGAAGCTGGAGTTTGGCGGGGAAGGAATGAGGGAAATTCGGGGGGATTTGGGACTGTCCCCGCAGCCCTCCCCGGGGGGGGGGGCAGCGCTGGTTCCTGCCCGGCTCTCGGGGGTGGGAGCAAAAAAACCCCCCGGGGATAAACTGGGGAAAAAAATCAAATTCAAAATAAAATCAAAGAAAGAAAAGAAGCAATGAATATTTTGACAGGAGGGACGAGCCGGGCTCTG
>NW_008581387.1:0-312 GCF_000691845.1 Merops nubicus
CAGCGCCCTCAGCTGCTCCTCTCCAGACTTGTTGCTCTTCTCTGGACACACTCCAGCATGTCAGTGTAACTTCAGAATCTTGAGCCTCGACCAAGTTAAATCCCAGAGTAGGGTGTATGGGACCAGGAGAGGAAGATCTGGCAGCAGGAGCTGGGGCTGAGTGGGGCAGGAGAGGGGTCTGGAGACCTGGGGAGGTGGGTGCTGCGGTGGGCAAGGGGCCCCCAGGACAGCTGGGGCTCCGGGGTATGGGCCGGCTGGAGGAACACGGACGGGCTCAGGGGGGGCTGGCACAGCGCACGGTGCCGGCCACGC
>NW_008581388.1:0-4138 GCF_000691845.1 Merops nubicus
CCCAGCCCGGCCCGGCCCGCGGGGAGCCCCGCAGCCTTAGCCGCCCGCCTCCGTCGCCTATAAGCCCCGGTCGCAGTTGGTTGGCGGTGTAGTTACAGGCGGGAAGCTTCGGTGAGGGCTTGGGCATTCCCTGTGTATGTCCCTGTGCGGGACACGGGGGAATCCGATTCGAACTGTCTTGATGGCTTTGAGAACTACCATGCAAGTGTTATAAAATAGACTTACAAATTAGGCATAATACACTGTGGCAACACTTGTGCAAAACAAAAGACCTTCACGCCTTTTTCTTGTTATGTGATCACGGAAGAGTACCATCTAGGCCACTGATCCCTGTGTATGTCCCTGTGCGGGACACGGGGGAATCCGATTCGAACTGTCTTGATGGCTTTGAGAACTACCATGCAAGTGTTATAAAATAGACTTACAAATTAGGCATAATACACTGTGGCAACACTTGTGCAAAACAAAAGACCTTCACGCCTTTTTCTTGTTATGTGATCACGGAAGAGTACCATCTAGGCCACTGAAGGTCCAAGGTTTTAAGTAAAGCGTTTAAGTTTTATTATTTGGAAACTTTAAAATCGCTTTAAAGGTTTATTAACAGCTTTTTTTTACAGTCATGATAAATATAGATTAGAGAGGATGCAAAGGGTAAGCATTGGGGCTTCTGACAGATCTCGACCAAACAATTTTTTAGGTAAAGTTTGCATCTTTCCAGAACATTCTAGAAATCACAAAGAATTAGAAACAATATAGCTGCAAGAGACTCTAAGAAGTCATTTCGTCAGTCTTCTTTTCCCTCACTGTACATCAGTAATCTCAGTAGGCATCTAATTACTTTTGCCAATAAATGTCCTGTGTTGTTACACCCAATAAGAAAGATTTTGCTCATTATTAGCTGTGATCTTGTCACTTAAACCTATTGATAATGTTCCTGTATTTATGCTAAGGGATTTGTGGTGTGCTGGTATATAAGGGAGACCTCAGTAACATCACTATCATTCATTTACAGAAATGTGCAAGTCCCTGCATATCATGTGGAGTGTAGATTCACCTTCAGAATATCTAACTTTCTTCCAGCAAGTCATTTGGTCTTCTCTAATATCATATGGGATGCAGTCTTGGCCAACACAAAGAAGTTTGTGCTGTTTTGCATTTAAAGCTTCCCTTCCATAGAAGACAGTTTCATAGAAAAAGAGTGAGCGTATACTCTAGCTCCAGTTAGTATTGCAGTATCCTGTCAGACTCTTAACACATTCCACTCTTAGAAGCGACTAAGCAGTGACAAAAAACGAGTCTTGCATAACTGTGATTCCCGATTTGTTTTGTAGAATCTGTCTTCGAATTTTCTGTCAACTTTAATCAGAAATGGACACATTCTCACCAATACTGATACTGCCTTTCCCAACCATTTCTAAACAAGCTGTTGTAACCTAACAAGTGGAAACTTTTTTTTTTATCTAAAGGCCATGGGGTAATGTTCCAGTTAAATTATGATTTATGACTTTAATAAAAAATCCATTTCATTGTCCTTGAGGTCAGCTTGACAGATTACTTAATAACCTTCAGTTCTAGGATTTAGGTGAAATACATAAGACAGAAGGGAAATATGTCTTCCACATCTCAGGATTTTAAACAAAAAGTGCATCTTCTTGGTTTGATTCGAATTATAGTCAGGCTGCAATGGAGAAGAAAGTGGATAACTGCTACATGTAAAATGTGTTTCTACTCTTAATCATTAGGAACAAACACAGACATACCATGCCATATGTCAAGTACATAAAATAGGAAAGGAATGCTGTGGCTTCAACTTTATACTGTGATGTACCTCATAATGTACATGTGTGAATCTTCTTCAAGGAAAAACAAAAAAAAAGGTACTACTGGCATTTAATCCTGGACTGACTATTATTGCCTTCAGGAAATCCTTTGAAAAGTGCTGCACATATAACAAAGTTGCCTGCCAGGTACCATGCCACTTAGCTTTCCAAAGTTTTTTTTATTATTGTTTTATTTTTAAAAAGTACTTTATCACAAAGCTGACAAGATATTTCATTCCCTGTAAAATTTCAACTTTCTTTTTGATATCCATCATTTTGCACTAAGATTTCAGCAGCTGTTTCCAGGAGCCTACACAATTTCATTTATGCAATGGTTTTTTTCTGTTGAATTTATTCCTTCAGGCCCTGTTAAAATATTTGATTACTGGATTCTAGTAAACTAAGGACTTGCACTAAAAAAAAAACCACAGGCATAATTTCTGTACAGTCCTTATTTTCCTTAACAACAGCTCTTCCAGTTTGTTAAGATCTTTTTGTCACACATCTGGGAGAAATAATCATATGATTCTCCCTTCCATCCAATGTTTTACACTCATATTCAGTTCTAAATATTGGTTTTCTTTCAACCCTCATATGACTTGAGCCAGTCAAGCTCATTTAGAATGCTTGCTTTCACTGTGGTACCTGGATCACAGTCCTTTCTACCATTCAGGATCCTGTAACTTAATCCATGTATCTAAGAAGATCTCAACACCTAAAAATAGAGCTAAACATTCAGTAATGTAAGCTGCTGCAGCAGATTAATTCTTTCATGTGGATCATCCAAATTCTGTTTGACTAACCTTTAGCTGAATTTTTTTTGTTTTAGACTGAGAGTTCCCAGTGCATGATACAGAAATTATTGCAATATAGTAAACTACAGAGTCATGAGCCAACACTGGAACAGCTTTTAGCCCTGTGTGGAGTGACTGGAGAGGCAATCTGTTCCTGGCTGCTGTGTGTGCCTACAAACAGAGAAAACAAACAACACTGGGTACTTTTCATTTAATTCCAAAGTTCATGCAGCTTGGCACTACACACAGATTGCAAAGGAGAAAGCCTTTCCTGCCTGGAATTAGCAGTATGTGTTGCATATTGGGTTTGAGATACCCCTGTAGGTTCTAAAATTTCAGGACAAGGAGGATTTTATAGTCCTCTTGTGAAAGTAGAGGACCCAGCAAGAAGTCCAGATTTGTGGACATCATGTGCACGAAAGCCGAGGCTGGCCTTCTGTCATGGCTGGGGCACAGTGAGGAAGCAGGAGCTCAAGTGATTGCTGATGTAGTGCTGTCACTGCTAATGATGGTGGCAAAAAAGCACGCCTAGATTGAGAATCCCTTGAAAATCCTCTTACATCATACTAGATGAAGCACTTAACAGAATGTCATTACTTTAAAAATGCAAAAACAGGCTTCAGACTTTTATGTCATCTGACCCACATACAAATGTTACGCTGCTTTCTCGCCATAATCCTGGAGTTGTTGGCTGAGTTGACTTCTGAGCAACTTGCTGTTCTCAACTTTTCGTCAGAATAACTCCATATAACCTGTGAGGAGTACTCTTACTTGAGGGAGAGGTGTGAAAAGTTCTTTGCTCAGGCTGATCCCTTCCATACCAATGGACAGCAATGAGCTTTTAAAGCTTGTGGAAATGAGAGCTGCACAAAAGAAGCAGAAATGTAGACATGTAGTTCTTTGCTGGCACCCTGCCGCAACTGCATCAAAATCTATTTCGGTAAAATTGGGGAATTAGCCTGTTAAATTGTATAATGAAAACATTATGAGACATGTCAAGTGAAAACACTGAAAAGGCCACAAGAATGAGAACCACATGATGAGGTACAGAAACACAGGCACTTGGGAAAAGAGCTAGAATTCTCAGGTTTGATATAGAAGTGATCTGATTGTTAATATAAGCCTGCTTCATGTACAGAGAGGATTTTGTTTGTTTTAAGCATTTCCTCAGAGACCCACTTCAACCAATGATTATCCCTTTGTCATTTTTTCCAGGAGATTGAACAGAAGTTATGTATGTTTTCATTCAGGTAAAAGTCATAGTCAAAGCTTGAAGCTTATGGAAAAGAAAAATGGATAGAAAGATTTCTGCAAAAGTTTTAAGACATGTTTGAAAAGGTTTTCTGCCCCATAAACACTTGCAAAGCTAAGCTTCTCCTTAACTGTTGAAAAAAAAGCCTAGATTCTTGTGTTAGACTATTTAGAAATAAATGTGTTTGTTTTATTATAAAGCTAATTTTTTAATTTCACTCTTTGGTTCCAAGTGTAATCAATTTAATGTAACATTGATACAGACTTTTAAAA